>NW_020224354.1:417104-567842 GCF_003070985.1 Temnothorax curvispinosus
ATCTTAATCTGTTATTTATTTTTAATCTTTATGTTTAATCTTTTACATTATTAAACACACATAAATGCCACGCTATCAAACAGTCCTGAGTCTACACTATTATCTACTACTATCTACACGTTATATGTTTGATTTAAAAAATGTCTATCAATTCTGGATTCCGAAAGTGCTAAGACATTGATAAACAGTATATTTTTCAAGAAATTCATAAAAGTCATGTTGCGCCAATTGTAGCAACGTTCTGTGTGAAAAAGGGTGAACAGGAAAACAATTACATATTTTTTTAAATTGAATCTGATATCGTATTATCATTAATAAGGTTCTCACAGAATTAATCAAAATTTACACAGTATTTAACGCGTTAGGTTCGCCACAGTGGTATATAGCTATGACAAGAGGTTTTCTTACACGCGATGAAGATACACGAACGTATCTAGCGGCGATGTATACTTCCGATAGAGATTAGAGAGGCATAATCTCGCGGCGATAAGTGCTCGTATAAATACACGTATCACCGTCTGCTTCTCGGTAGCACGTGCCGCACAACTGCATGCATCGAGGTAATTCAATGTAACATAAGGCGATGTCTCCGGGCTAAAATCGCACAAAGCAAGGATGGAGAGAGCGACACGATGGAGATACGAGATCCATTTATGGGAATGTACCAGATCTATATTGTGCGATTCGCTAGCAGCAAGTCGTCTTGCCGCATAATCGGATTCCCGATTTCCAGATTCGCTCGATCGCACGACGGCATGAAATTATCTCAATACAGTAGAAAATATTTCACCTGATTGTATAAAAAATATTAGGTTGAGGAAAAAGTAATCCATTATTTTTTCGTTTATTTCAAGGCTTAAATAATGGATTACTTTTTCCCCAACCTAATATGTAGAACCAATTTAAGCGCTAAGCGTCATTCTTGTCAACATAAATATTAAAGAAAATATTATGACGAGGATTTTCTTTGGAGAGTATTTGATTTATTTTTCCAAAATTTCTTCCCATATATAATTTTGACTAACTGGTACATAACATAAACCATGGTTATTCAAAAACTATGAATACGTCCTTAGTAAAGAAAAATTCTCGTTGAGAAAAAATCGATTTTACATTAGCCATAAAATCCGTAGTCAAAGGAACTTCCTGGTTCAACAATGGTTTTGAGATACTCCTATATTAATGTAGAAGAAAAAAACGAGCGTTTTTCGTGACTGGTGAATACGTGAAGGAAGAACGCGAACAATCGCAAGATCCCATACGCGGTCTTTCAACGGCGCGGCCTCGAACCGCGTTCTCGCGAAAAGTGCCGGGCTGATTTAGGGTTTCGGTTTACAAGCGGGCGACGCTTCCATTTCCGCGTCGGGACCCGCCGACGACCGAATCGCAGTGCACGACCGGGGAAAGGTTTCGTTCACCTATGCCGCCGTTCAATTTCCGCGCGACGTTTCAATTTCTGCCGGCCGACGCGCGCCCTTTCGTTCGCATTCAATTCCGCGGAGCGCCCTTCATCTCTCGCCCCGCGATACATATCTCCAATGCCAGATTCCACTATTTTCGATCCCGGGAGTGATGGATTAACCCCTCCTATCCAAAACTATCACGCTGTCTACGATTGTTGTATACGTTCTCGTCGAAAGCTTTAGAGTTCCGGTAGCGATGAAGAAGAATGATTTATGGCGGAACCATATCGTCCTGTCTCTTCCTTTCTCTGTCTCTGAAGAAACGCTCACGTAAATGGACTTTATACAAGCGTTTCTCCTTTTTGAGGTATTGGATTTCCTGAAGCAACACCAGATTTTCAGGGAACTTAAAAGAGCGAGGTAAATTCAACAAGATTCTTCGCGGTAGAGATAACTCAAAGTAGAGAAAATTGCAAGGTACGAGTCATTCCGTATTGTGCGTCGAATAATTTACTCGTAACAAATATTTGTAAGAACTTACACTGTCTTTAATCTTTTACTAAATAGTGAAATCTAAGTAATAATAATAACCAATGTTATTGTACTTGATATATCGAGAATCAAGATACATGCAAAGTTACATAAGTCTAATTTTCAACATTATTTCTAATCAGAGATTGAGAAACACGATAATAGCAGAATATATACATAACGTTTTAGTATTATATTATACACATTGTGGTATTATGTTATAATATAATTTGTGAGATATATTATAATGCTCTTCGGTATTATATTATAATACTATTATTACATTAACTAGATCTTGTCAAATCGATATTGTAAAAGCAATCACACTTGTAGGGTTTCCTTAATGTCTATTCACAAAAGATGTAAAATCAATCACGTTTGTGGTGTTTCCTTAATGTATATTCACAAAAGATGTTATTAAACAAAGAAAGATAAATATATAAACTTGAAATTTTACATAAATTTTACATTATTAATTTGCGTATATTAATCTTTTTTTTATCAGAAATCAAATACATAATAAATTGATTTGATATTATTAGCATTCAAACAAACTCTAATAGGTATCAGTTATATAATAATATAACTGACACTGTCGAAAATTGATGAACATTTCTATTGTATGTCAATATTTGATGTTCTCAATATTGGTAATCAATACAAGTAGTAAAAAAGAGATAATACAATTATACCGAGATATAATTGGCGTACATCTGTCAGCAAAATTCTTTCGGTATTCAGTCTCTCTTACTAACGATTACTAGAGAAGAGCGCGTCGTGCGGATGCAGATGCACCAGACAATGCGTTGAGAAAAACGAGGGGAAAAAAAAGAGCGAAGCGGGAAAGAGGAGGAAGAAGAGCGGAAGAGGAGCTTTAAAACGCCGTTATGTCGTAACTCGTCGCAACGATGATCGCACAGTGATAACGCGACGCTCGAGTTAACAAAGGCCTCTTCTCCGTTTTGCCATCGTGCCGCTTCTCTTCGTTAATAATAATGTCGTCCGGATGCAAGGCGCATGTAGAAGGCCTTGAACGAACGATATTCCATGATTTCTCGAACCGTATTTAATTAGTACCTCGCGCATCTAACGACAGACTTTTTAACTATTACAGATAGAGAGAAATAAGTAGTGTTATTTTTAATTTAATCTATATATTATTGACAGCTGTGAATGTAACATTCTTGCTTGCATACCACAAAATCGCGATTTTTTTAACCTACTTTAGAGCACGCGATATCCTGCGAGACTGGCTCTGCGGAATCTCGTGGATCATGCGTGCAACCGTAAAGGCAATTACGCGCTTCGACAATGATAACGCCCGACTATAACCATACGGGTAACTATATCGCGTGGTCCGGGCATATATACGATGACAATAGACTACCGCATTCGCTCGTTTAAGTCATACGAGGCGACCGAGTCGCAAACTCTCCACCAGCAGTGAACAAGAATAGTGCACCAAGACGCTGATTTACGATCACGATCGTAATTGCAACCGTGGAAATGATTGTCGTCATAATTAGGAAAAAAGGGAGAAAAAACGCCCCATTCGTTGGCATCTTGAAGCCAATTGTGTGTTTATTAATCGTCGTCCGACGCTTCGACGATCGGAATCCGCAAGGTGATCAATTGCGAACGCGCAGTATCTCGCCGAATAAGATTAACCGCTGACGCAGAGAATAAAATAAAACGCAGAGGATTACGCGAATATTGAGGAGTAAACTCTCCGGCAATCAAAATGGAAAGTTGAAGGATTATGCAATCTGAGAAAAATAACTTATATACTTACTTGCTCATCGCAGTGCCATGCGTCGAACGATCGTTGTGCAGGCTATACCATAACATGTGGGGCCCACAGGATTGAATTTAAGACCTGAAAGCAAAAAAAAAAGAAGTTCATTATAAACACGATTCTTTTTAAATAACAAGAAACGAATTGCATGAATGAATACATTGAGAAATTTCCATTAAAAATAATCGCCTTCCGCGATACTCTATTTCCCGAAACTCGAACGCATTGTTTTGAATCGGAAGTCAACAGCGCAGCGTGAAACGAATACGTATGTCGGGTGTCGTGCGTACATGCGCACGCAATTCCGAGCGTGGTTGAAGTCCACGAACGAGAGCCGAGGCGCATGCGAACGCTAAAATAATTGCCGCAACTGCTGAACTTGGTTGATGGATTAAGCGGCAATTTGTAATGCCAGGTGATCCATCAAAACTTCGCGAAAGGTTAATCCCGATTTAAAGACACGCGAACGATCGCGTTCTCACATGTTCGAGTAATGATAATCGTTCGTACTGATAATTATATTAGGTTCCGAGTATTTCCGCCTTTAATACGCTAAAATTGCAATTAACGTATTTCGTTGTCACCACGGAGCGATATCCAGATATTATTGCCGGATATAATTTCATTAAACAGCGGATATGTGATTCTCGACCCATTAATGAATAATTATGATAATTCGATATTATTTGAACAAAACAATTCAATTACATATGGTTGACAACAATCAGATCTCTCATGCGGTTTAAGCCATCGCAACATACTAATACCGTTATATACTTGGACTCGGAAGCGAAAGAACTCGCGTTTCCCGTCGAGGTTTCAAAATTTCGTGGCTCGGGCGCGAATGAGCAACGGCTGTTCCGGTAAGCAACAATGGGACGGCACGGCGTCACCGTAATGAACGCCGGAATATTCATGAAGCGAGGACGCGTCGGCGAACGACGTGAAAAAATTCAACGCGAAAGAGTTGCAACCGCACTTCGCGAGAACGTGCGCCGAATCGAGCGACGAATGCATTTAGCGTCGACAATTCGCGAGTGCATTTATTTTTTTTCGTCCTGCGTTTTTCCCCGTCCAATATCGAAAAATTCGTTGCAGCAACGAATGTGAAGAGACAAATCTTTTAACGCATTAAAAAAACATATGCATCTGTGTCAAAACAAAGCATTTTAAAAAAAGAAAGAAAAGCTTTCACGTTCCAAAATAAATAAATATTTACGTTTGCGACAAGCTGATGGATCTCCAATTAGAGATGATATCAAAAAAGAAGCAAAAATCGATCGTTGTACAAAATTCATATATATATCTATAAATAAAAAAGATAACACACTTTCCAATTAATTTTTCTGATTATGAACGCGTTGAAAGCGGAGAATTATCGCGGTTTCTTTTTTTTTCTCTCTACGAGGGAAAGGTTTGAGAAATGAAACGGCAATTTTCGTTCTTTCGCAGAAATGCGTAACGGTAAGTCGTGTCGTCGCGCTCGTTCCAGACATTCCTGTCTCCCCTCGGCTTTTTACTCTCGAATTCCATTCGCGCTTATGCATCGACGCCGGTACCACGAGCCAACAGCATCCGGAAAGGAGCAAATCGCTCACTCGTTCACTCATTCGCTCGCTCGCTTCGTCGCTCGTTCTTCGTTCCCATCGAATTCATTATGACCAAGACAGTCTCGCTGCGCGTACGGTTCGTATATAATCGGCTCATTATCCTCAAGGCAGTCTACTTCGCAGACTATCTTCATTATAATGAATTGTAATGCGCACCAGCTTGAACAAAGGATATAAACGCAGTTAACTAATCGCAGTCTGAAACGCTTCTTGCTGTCGCGATAGATGTTTACATCTGTGAGACAGAAAGCGATACGTTCTCGAAAAGCAACTATCTTGCACACACGATATAGAACGCGATTGTATATGGCGTAATTAAATCAATTAGTCGCACATATAATTATAATATTATTACGGTTGTATATAAAGAGACAGATAGAAGCTTCAGGCGATTGGCGGAATATTCAGGTAGTTGTGCCATTTTAATGTCTATATAAATGATACCCGATAATTATCTGTTTCATAAAGATTTGGTTCATTAGCTTCTCGCGATACAAATGTACCAAAAATATAACGGACAAAGTAGAACGAAAATTTAAAAAAACATTGGCTAAATTAAAAAGTAGAAAAACACAAATTCCTTTCAAAAACTATTTTAAACGTTTTTCGAGAATGCTGTAGCGCTTCTTTGTTCGGAGAAAGAGAGGCCTGAGAGCCTTCTTTCTTTCGCTATGTGCGCGCGCGACAAGGTCGCTTGCCTCCGGGAGTCGGAAAATTGTGTGCGCGCACGGCGTGGCGTACCCGTCTCTAATCCCTCACACGGGCATCTCGGTATCTGCCCTGCGTTAGTGTGCTCATGCCCGAGAGTGGAAACCGAGGTAAACGAGCGAGACTCTCGAGAGTCGCGACTCTGAGAACCGGTTTCTCCAGGTTTCAGAACAAGTAATTTCGTTACGAGCTCTATTCCTCTCTCTGTCTATCTATCTCTCCGTCTCTCTTCGACTTTTAGGATAGAGAGAAAAGGAAAGGGGAAAAAGAAGGGAAAGGAAGACACGAAGGAGAAGAAGAAAGAAAAGGAGAAGAAAAGAAGGAGAAAGTTCGGCGATATCCTAGAATGATCTTCGTAACGAATCCCCTAAATCATTCGGTAAACGATCGGATCGATGCTGTTTGACGATCCGCACCGCCAAGTTTCAATCGCTACCGATCGGAAATCGCAATGATAATAAACTAAGCTTCCGGAATCGCGTAGACTCATTTTTTAAATCAGATCGCAAATCGCTGACGCTTAAAGTGAAGACTTTTTCCTCTAAATTGTATATAGAGACCTAAATCTTTAATACCAATACTAAATGCGAAAAATTAATAAAAGTTATAATTTTGGATTTAATAGCTTGCGAATGTGCACAACAGATGCAATAATCGTGCGCGAATATTAACGCAACATTCATTACGTGAATTGTAGACCGCTATACGTTTTCCGATAAATACGAAATCGTCGCGTGGAACAAATCGCGCTATTAGATAATAGCACATTGTCGAACGTAACATTCGTAACACTCTGTACTTAAACATTACATACGAATCGATCCATCAATCGCTCGTATCGTAATAACCGTCATAGGGTGCGCAGTAATAGACATTGGTCTATTATTAAATTACCGATACGCGTATAGGCGTGGCGCCCTGATGTGGCATTGCTCTCTTATAACTCGCAGCCACAGTTCCATCTCTCTTTCTCTCGCAAAAGAGAATCGCCCGTGAGACGTTACTGCGAGATGGTATACGCGAAGGAGAAAGCGAAAGCGAAAGCGAGGCGGCGTAGAGACAGAGCGCAGTAACTGTTGCACATAAAATCGCAGAAGACTGCCTTCATCTCGCGAGACTTTTGTCGAGTGCAACACGTATATGTGCGTGCAAAACGACAATGACACGCCCGTATCTATCCGTTTTAGTTGTACATGTATATGTAAGATCAATTTAAGAATTATGTAACAATTGATTTATATAGTCGACCGACATGCACCATTAAATTTATCCAATTTCAATTATATAATACTTCCTGTATATAAAATAAAATAAATATAGAAGAAAGAGAGAAAAAAACGTCACATAATAATACAGCTATTTAAAAAAAAAGAAATTTAAGCACATGGATAACAGCGTTATCTCTTTCGATACTGAAAATCATAGTAAATTGTACATCGATTAGAAGTTCTTACACATCTGGTAAAAATAGACGTGGGATTATCTATATCTTATCGAAATTATTAGATAAAATCGTTAAAATCCATTTATTCTGTTGCTTATTCCGTTGCTTCGAGTTTTCTTTGTAACCTGTGAATTTAAATCATGTTACACACATTTGTCCTATATGATACCAAACTTGTTATGATGTTTATTTCAAAGTCTATTACTTAATCAGAATTTGGAAATATTGCAAAGACATTTACGGCTGAATTTTAGGAAGTTACAGCAAAACACAGTGTTCAAACAACTTTTGCTGAGTAAAAATCGCTTCTCTCAATTCGCTAAAGAACAAATCACTCCGAGACAACCTATTATCAAGACAGAGAAGTAAATCGTATTTTAAATTAAAAAATGCGCTCACTGACTCATTGTCACTCGCCGTAACTTTCTACTGACCCTTCTGGTCGCCAGGAAGCAATTACTTTTAATCGAATAATACACCAGATTACTTTCTCTACAGCGAGCGAGTTGTTAACTTCGAATCGACTCATCTCTCGATCCTATTCAAACGCTGTCGCTGTAATAATTTATTATCTACATCCTACGAGAATAACTTGAGTTTCTTATAAATATGACGCGTCTTTCATTCAGAGGTTCTTCTTTTCTGTCCAGTTATGATTACGTTGTTATCATAATAGATAACAGTATTCCTGTGTATAAAGTATAGCGATAATAGTCTGATACCTCATGATAATAAAAATAACAATCCAATGTGTTTTGGCAAAAATGCATTACGCGAAATTGCATAGATAAACTAAAATCTATTAAAATATAAATATCTAAGAAATGTGAAAGGATGTAAAAGTAACTTTCTACCGAAGAGTACAAATCGAATACCACTCAAGTAGTATAAACTATATTCGTAAGAAATCAAATCTAAATACAGCACTTCTTAGAAACATTGGACTCGAAATGCTATATACTGTAATTTAGAGCATTATTTTTTGTCATTTAACAAGTACTCGTGCGTCAATTGCAGTGACTAACCTCGCATAATCGCCGATAACACATGGTGAACTCATAAATTAGGATCCAATACTTCGCAGCGTTTGCAGCAATCATTCGTCGGAACGGCGCATTAACGTCGCGCGCCGAACAAATAGGAGCAAAAGGGGCCGTCGCGCGATTAATTATGCCGATTAAACGGCGTAATTAAGAGCCGTGGCATTAATCGAACGGAGGGTTATATATGGGTCAAAGGAGAGCGTAAACTCGCCGCGTGTCAAAGGCACGTCGCGTCGCGCGCATCTCGCTCTCGCGCGAATCTATAACTGCGCGTAAATTTTGTAGCCGCTTAACGATTAATATTCGTTCCTTTGTTCGCGCGCGAACTCGCTTTCCGCATCGCGTAAATACACAACCAACGTAAATTTACACCAAAGTCGTCCGAGGATTTATTAAAGTTCTCCCGGACCCAAGCTGCGCGATCTACATATACGATCCTTGAATATGCATCCCCCTTCGTAAGAAGTTCTAGCAACAAGTTCTTCGTCACGACGGCGTTCACGGTTATTCTCGGTCTACTAGTTAATTGAGAATACAAATAATCGGGTAGCCACCTTAATCGAGGCCCTTGAGTATTTAAATGACCGGCGCATCTATTTATTCAAATACGAAATGTATTTTTAGTGGAGTTTAAATTAACCGCGTAACTTGAAGCTCGATAAAAATCTTATGAAATAATCGAACGGATCATCATTAATCGCGCAACTAGTTTAGTTATAACGTGGCCAATGCTTGGCGAATTAAAGAATTAATATTTATACTGCGGGAAAATCGCTGGCTTTCGCAGGTACGCTGACCTTCTCGCGTTGGTCGTGCTGGAAATTGCAGTAGCGAACCAACCAGTTTGCTTGCCTGCCTACCTTCTCAGGTTTATCTCGACTGAGGATCGTCCCTGACCTCGGTGGCAGGTGCGACAGGTTTCCCGCACGATCGAGACACTCCGTCTTCTCTATTCAAACATGACACGAATTTCTTCCGGCGAGCGCGCGCGAAGCGATTATCGCTTCGTGAAGGATTACCGCAAGTGTATCGATCGAATGCGTATGAATCCTCTTAACGTGACACGCGAGAAATCTGGTTGGTCGTTTAAGCGAGTATCTATACCTCTTAAAAATCCTTCATAAAGGACTGCTCATTAGTTTCCTAAGCCGTCTAATTAAGATTATTACTTATTATTTGTCACGTTTTGAAGATTATCGTGATGTCTTAACGATACTGAAGGCGCGTATGTGACTAATTAATATCTATAGCAATTCGACAAAATTACTTAGCTCATATCATATCAGTTTATTCTTACACTTATATATAATATAAAAATAATAATAAAGAAAAGAATGTAAAGACTTGTTTCGGTTCAGCTAGATCCTGTTAGAATAATGTTCCATTTCGAATGACAGTTAATTTAACAATAGAGTATTAAAACGGATTAGAACATTTGCAGTAACTGCAGACCAACTCGTTTCCATTCACGCGACGAATGTCATCTTAATTCTAAACAGAAGCGAGGCATTGTTCGCGGGAATGAGAGTGAGACGGCGGATTTGTGACGAAAACTGTGCTAATGGTTGGAAAACTGTGTAAATTTTGCGGCGGCAGCGGCGAAAATCGGAGTCAAGATTGGCTGCGGAAAAGCAAATGTTTACCCTTACATTAAATTATACGTCTCTCCTTGTACTTTTGTGTGCATACACACATAGACGAGATGTGTGTGCGTCGGGTATGCACGTATATCGTTCGCCGATACGTTTCGTCGAGAAGTTGACGCGGGCGAAACTTCGTCGGCAAGTTTCCAAAGTTAGGAGGAATAGCTGCCGGGCGATTCGTCGAAATCAAAGACATAGACGAAATCGAAACCTTCCACTACCTCCTATGTGTGGCAATTACGCATTCAAACGGTTAACTTGCTAGAAACTTGTTCGTATTAGTTACACGCGAGCCTCGAACTCGACCCAAAATAATGTTCATTTCACGCGGCGTTAATTAGGTTCGTCGTCTAAATGGTGTTGTAAAGAAACAGATGGAAATGGTTCCGAGTATCAGGATCTCGTTGACACCACGAAGAACCGCGATGGGCCATCGTAGGAAGAGCCGCTGGCCAATTAAACTGGTCACGCGACGACAGTCGGCAAACGTCTTCTTGATACCGTTAACCCTATCGCAAGATCCGCTTCCGGCAATGTATCCTTCCAACGCGCCGTTCTACCTTCGCCACGGCTTTCTCTCCCGGCCGCGTCCCCTCCCCTTCTTCGTCTCCTCCTTCGCCCCCTCTCCGTTCCTCCTGGAACGGAGTTCATTACCCACCGGCGGGATCGACGCTGGTATACGCCTTTAAATCTACAGTTAGGTACCTGCCTGCCGGGAACGCTAATTAGGGCTTTCGTACGCGAGCCACTCGTTACCGTAAAGCGTCGAAGAGCCCCCGTCCGCTCCCGCTATACGTGCCGATGATTCTCCTTACACTCGGTGGCAATCGCAAACGAGCGAAACCGTTTCCCCTTCGGCGAGAACTTCTGTTCTGAGAACGGTTGACGGTGTCATTTTTGGACAAATTCCGGAAACCCAGGAAATCGTTTAAAGGCACAACGAAATAGATGATTCGAGAACGAGCGTCAGAACGCTCGGACAAGATTTAGAATTCCAATTCTCATTCTTTAACGTTATTTTCAAACTTGTAAATTTTTACGAAATTTCTCCACTCACATATCTATATTTGCAATACGTAATTAAAACACTTCACTTCGTCTGCCAATTTGAAAACTTTAAAACATTAAAATAAATATCGCTATTGTATAATAACATTATATACTAAAATAATTTATATTGCGAAAAAAAAACTGTGAATGGCATCATATCGTCTGCACCCATCCGATTTCCTGCTACAACACGCTACGACAATAATAAAAATATTTTATATATAATACAAGGTGATTTCGATAACAAATTTAAAAAAAAACGATGTTAATATTCAAGCTCATATTTGTTTTAAAAACGATAAGTCTCCTAGTTTTTTCTCCCTTTTTGTTTTAATTGCGTGAAGATATGATCATCCTGGTTGAGTCTAAAATTGGCGTGCGAGACATCGTCATTGGCAAACAAAGCAATGACGTTATATTCTAGCGTTTGAAACGTGCACCGCCTGATTCGTCAAGCTTCGAGGTCAAGACTGCGAGAATCTTAGTCGAGTAGAGTTTATTTGTTTCGTCGATAACCATTTCGAGCGAGTTGTATTTGCTAGGTGACGCTCTTCTATCGATGAAATGGTCAGGAATGAACTTCGATCAGAAATAAGCATCCTCAGAATAATGCGGTACATGACAGAATTGCCTAGGCGTACATTTCATTCATCACTATTTAAAAAAAAAAACAAAATATTATTCTAATATACTGTACATGTTTAAAATATATCTATTAGAGATTAAAATAAAATTGAGATGAGTTATTTATTAATTTTGATAAAATGTATTAACATGGCAAAAGTATATTTGTTTATTTAGAAGCTGTATAATGATATTTCTTAATTGGCAATCCTCCTCTTTTTTCACAAGTACATCTATTTGCCATGCAATATTTTTGCGAGTTTTATCTCCTGATTCGACTTTCAAATTCTCACGATCAAAGGTCAGCGTAAAACTGCTTAAGGTATTGAGAATAAAGTCTTAAAAGAAACGTCGTGCGCGATGTTTTTCCGTACAAAAATCGAATAAAAGCGTTTTCCTCATAAAATCGGCACACCTTTTGCGGCTCCATTTGGTCATTCGTGAATATCTATGAAATCGAGCATCATTATACGGCTCGTTTATTCCCGTCCGATAAGAGGGACACAGATTTTGTCCCAATTCCGACTATCACCGCGGTGGAAAGCCGACAAAATCGATAGCGTAACGACGTACTTTACGTCGAACTAATAAAAGAGGGTCGATCAAAGCGGTTGGAGAGTAGTGGCCAATAAAAAAAAACCGCTTCTTTTGCCCGCAGGATAAATTGTAGGATGAGGGATTCGTGTATTCTGCACACGCTAAAAATGTCCAAGTAATGCCTAAAAACAAGTAAATTAACAAGAATTCAAAAAAATAATTTTAAATTTGTAAGAGATAATTCGTAATTTAGAACTTTACAACAGCAATGGCCTATATTGAATGCAGAACTTCTAATATCTTCGATGTTCTAAAAATCACGCTTTACAAAAACTTTGAATTAAACGAAAAAGAGACCAAGAAAAAGAGAAGTCATGAATTTGAAAGAAGTATAGTGACGAGCAGCAAGAACGGAGAGTTGTTTTCTGGCGGATAGTCGGATTAGTAGACCAAACTGAAGCAAGTGCAAGCAAGTACGTGAGTCAGTTTTTCATTTAAAATCCGATTCACTCGCCGTTGCTACAACTTATCTGATAGACTGTTTTACTTTCTACGTAAACTGTTGGTGCTGCTCTATGTGCTACATTTCGATCAGCGATTGCGTCTGCAGTTTAACAAAAGCGTGTGTGTATATATATATATATACTATATACACACATGTGATCCGATATTTTTCTCAATGCGAGCATTCATAAAACAAAAGTGAAAAATACAATGTGAGCAATGTTTGGTAACGACGAGAATAGGAAAGTTCGGTTGTTGTCGGCAATTAACGATTGTTTGTAAAATATCGGCACTATATTATACGCACGGGCGGCAACGTGATGTAATTAATTGTTACTTTACGCGCGCATGCGGTGTAACATGCCATTAATTATTGCGTTAACTTCGCGTACATTACAAGCAGAAGCAACCCGAGCGGAGGAGCATTATGGATCCAATTTGGTACTAATAAGATGAAAATAATGATAATTAAATTTTACGAGAGCTTATTACACGTGATAACTAACTGCCGTGAGTTAAAAATCCGACGAACTCAATTTTTAGTTTTCTAAGCATGTCGAAAGTTCACCGTCGAATGCTGAGTATGGCAAAAAGAAATGCTATTTTCAGGACTGAACGTAACTTCTCGACCGTTAAGCCGACCAAGTTGAAATTTTTATGACGCTTCCTCTTTCAGCGATTCTTCGGTGGAAAGAAAAACGATAAAGTCAAGAGGAGGCGAAAAGAGTAAAGATAAGAAGAGGGGAAAGATGAAAAGTGCACGAACCAAAAGATCGAATTAATCTTCCCATTAGCAGTCTCGATAGCCTCACTTCCTGCCGTCCTCCCTCGTGCAATACTATCGTTCGTAACATGTCAAGTTGGAAGTCCAACAATTCATCACGCTTCGTATCGACGTCGCCGACGTAAACGTGAAAAATAGTGCTAATTGCAGCGAGTTAATTACAGCTGCGCGGTTCTTAACGTACAGCTATAAAATTGTCACGTGATGTATTTGTAGCAAATGTTTCGTGTACAGTCGCGAAAAAAATAAGACGCTCACTTGACGCTTATTTTTTAAATCGATCGGAAGATATAGATCGCATCTAATATCGTGTAGCCAAAAGAAAAGATAAAAATCGATTTAATTCTGCGTACGCAAAAATGACGAAGAAATTCGCGTGTTAATCGTAAATTATGCGTTATTGTAAACGCCGTACAGTTATTCCTATCGCAAAGATAGCTATAAATAAACTGCGCCCGGCTTTTATCCGCGCGAGATGGCCTTGGCTAGCCTCGGTGTTCTCGCTCGCCCTCATCTCTTCTCTGTATCTCTCTGTCTCTCTGTCTCTCTCTCTAGCGCTTTAAATGACGGATACATTCTCGCAAGCAAATTAGCCGTAGAGCACGTAGCGCGACGAGATCGATTTCGGCGAAGGGTAAGGGATCGTCCGTGCGCCGAATCCGAATCGTGAATCGAGTCGAATCGAGCGAACGATTACGACGACGACGATAACGACGGCGGTAAATAATTCATAGGTGCTAGCGAGCAGTTAAGGAGAGGCGTGCACGCGCCTCGAGTTCTCACCGTTATCGATCTCGCGACCGGCTTGTGTTACGACAACAATGTGTACACGACGAGACACGCACACCACGTCCGATGCGAAAAGTCTGTTGTGGTGGGCGCCGCGCCGCCTTATTCTCCCCCAGCGGGCGAAACGAGCTCCGCGAGAAATCGTTTTGCACCTGCCCCGGCGATGAACTTCTGCCGTTCGTCGAACGATAAATTTATCGCCGCGCGAAAAACAATTCACTTTCGTAATCCGCTTCCAGGACCTTTTGAAAATACGCTTCTCGCACAAACGTGAAGTCAAGCTGCCGGCATGGTGATACCGATCGGATCGATACTTTCAATTTAAGGACTCGCTTGGCGCGACCGAGACGATATACCACGTAAGGGGAATACGCGCGAAATTGAATCGACGATTTCGGGAATGCGCTCAGTCAAAGATATTGGGCTGCTGCAGATTGATAAGAAATTCCTTCTTTAAATTCTTGGTACTACATTATGATTGGTACAAAATATGTCCACGACGTACGGCTCATTCCTTGATGTACACCGTCGGATTATATGTTATCGTCAAACAATTGAATTAGTACAAGATCATCAGTGTAAATTAATTAGAATAACTAGAATTGAGTCAATTTTTTTTTTCAAAAATAAGTCAAGTTCTTGTCTTAATCATCCACGAAAATCCGTCAAATTTGTCAGAAAGCGACGCAAGTAGCGATAAAAAAAGGAAAAGCACGCACAAATTATCCCTAACGTCGCGGTTGGAAGAATACCGGTCGTAGAGACCTGGCAGGATAGCCAGGATATCAAGGCATATGGGGATAGCGAACGCCTGCGAGAGAGCCCGGGTACAGTTTATTGCTACGGCTTCGCAATTTTCCGCCGTCTCCCTCCTCGACCGCCCCTATTTCCCATCCTCGGGGTCTGGCTCGCTGCTTCTTTATGCAGCGGCGCTTCTTCCTCGCGGAAGCATTTCTTCTTGGCCTCTCTTTACGTATATATCTACCCTCGCGTCGATCGATAACGGTGTGCTCGACAATTCACAGGCTACGTAAAGAGACGATCGGCTAAGTTTCCGCGACGTTGATCGACCGCAAAAGCCAGTTCGCGAGGATGCCATGCGGTTAATCCTCCGCGTGTATCCTTTGTGCCGGCGATAAAGTCCGAAATCTTGTGCAAAGCCTTGTGTTGAATCTGTTTAGGGGCGGTATATCGGGGCGTTTTACACAGAGAATACACTTAAGAATACACTACGTGTACATATACGTGTGTATGTACGTGTAAATTCGTGCAATTTCGTTTAGCAACCTCTACCGATTTACTGTGAAGGTAAGGTCGAAGGTAAAAACATCAAGTACCCTCACAATACACACGCACTTGTAACTGAAGAAATATACTGGCGTTGTGTACACGCTCGAACGCGGTTTTCCATGGAAAAGTCATTTCGAGATAGCCGAAGATACGCGATTGGCCCTTTAACCCTTTCCCAGCAGAGTCCGAGTTGTAAGTTACCGGGAAGGATATCGCCCCGAGTCGATGCATCCCCGCTGCTTTATTACACCTTATTTGTTATTCCCCGTTCGCTAAAAGCACGCTATTTCATAGTACTCGCTACGGCACGCCCGCCGCCGGGATACATTACGCGCTTCAAGCTCGTAAACCACGAGCGCAACACGATGACGTAATATTTTAATGCTCTTCAGGCTTGGACGAAGCGCACGTGCGCGTTTCCGAAGCTGGAAATTTTCCAAAGCACGCATTCCACACATTATTTACTAATTAACGTGTAAGTAGGTAATAAAAGCCCGTCGCGTCGTTATTTAATTTACGTCCGTTAAATTAATGAAAACATTATGGGATGTAAAGACAAATAAGTAGTTCGAAAGAAGATTTAAATTTAGATTAAAGAATACTAGAGTAGGTATATACATGCGAAATGTATCTTTCCAGATAGAACCGTCTCTACAAATATCACTTGAAGCTAATTGTGAAAATTTAATCAATTTTCTGTTTCCATGTAATTATATTTCTCGGAAGACAGAAAATTGATTAAATCTCAGCTTACTTTACCGAACGTTAATGGAAACAGTTCCTAATATTAAATTAAAAGCTCGCTATTGCCAAGCGTTTCACAAGAACAACCGCTGAAGGAATCCAACTTTACAAGCAATCTTCGTAATATGCTAATATTTGTGCACGAAGAGCATTAAGAGCGAGAAACGTTTATAAATTTAACGAATGCGTAGAATCTCACAACGTGACCTCCCGTTATCTAACGACCAAACGAGTCGGGAACGATACGGACCGGTTATCTATTTCCAGAATATCTGTCACGCCAGCGAAATTACCGTCCACCGTGATTTTCATGCCGCAGCGGAGTACACGATTCCGGCAGCGCCTTTCGCCGAGAGGAGAAACGCGTCTTCCGGCAGCATGGCAGCGAGGTCGTGGGTCCCTCTCGTCGCGGATCCGGCGCAAATTCGCAGTCTATTTAAATCGCTCTCGAGCACACGCGAGAGGCCCGCACACGGGAATTTACGTAGTCGGAGCCCCGATGGGCACGTTAATAATTTGTCGATGCGCTTCCACCGCTGTCCGACCCCCCTTCCCCCAACCGATCGCGCCGCGCCGCGTTTGGAAAATATGGTCTCGCCGAGTTCCACGTGTTTCTCCGAGTGCGCATGCACGTGTATGCCCCGTACACACGAATGCACGATATATAGCGAAACGCGAGAGACCATTGCACACTAGACGTGCGGCAACGACGACTTCGAAACGCGTATTGCGATTTACCGTATCGGGGAATTATTAATTTACCTACTATGCGGCCGTGCCACCATTTCCGTTTCGCTGGCTACGTTATTTTATCTCTCTTTTTTTCTTCTTTACCTATGTTTTATTTTTTTATATCTATTTCACTCATCGGTCTTGTTTTATTCATTGTTTGCCGTGATAACCGACGGCGTCGATATCTCGGTTGATTATTTTTCATGACGTTATTTATGTACGTTGCTCGCCTCGCGAATTCTCTGGCGTTTTTCGTTTCGCTGCACGGGACAACACCTACGAATCCCGTCCCGACGTTATTTCATCGTCAATCCGTAACGCGGAAGAGTTATGTCGTAATGCATAAATACGGCGTAAATCTCGCCGTGCCGGTTTTCACGTTTTCAACACGACCGACGATAAATTGCTTGCTCCGCATATCCCGCTAATAAAAACCACGATCGAGATCTCTAAGAGGAAAAGGAAGGAAATGAAGGGATAGAGAGAGAAAGAAACGTGGTCCTTTTCTCCTTAAGCATACTCTTTTGAAGTAAAATATATAGCTAAACTCAGAATCGTTTTCTTCACATATTCCAAGTATTGATTTATCATCTTAGAACGTCTCCTTCTATACTAAATAGAATATACATCAGAAAAAATATGTAATTTTTCTATTTTATTAAAATTAGAAAATATCTGAAATTTTCTTAAAATTTCTAATATTCTTTTCCTTATTTCATAATGTTAGACAATTTATGCAGTAAAAAATTGAGTTTTCTCATAAGAATCTATAAGTCCAACTATTATCATTATCCATTTTAATTATAAAAAAAATGTGCAACTATATGTTTTGAAATTTAAGTGAAATTGGTATTAACTCGTTAACATTTACAACTATAATAGTAAGCATATTTTTTTTCCAACAGAATTCCTCGAAAATTAAATTTTCTCTTAGAATGATTTCTAGAAACAAAGACAGAAAAAATAGGTAACATTACTTAATTAATACTAGTTTACGTATAATATATCGTATATGTGTTTGTAACAAAATATGCCTCTGCAATTTTCTGCTCGTAGTTGAGAATGGGAAAATTGTTGTACAGATTACAAACTCTTTTGCAGACCCTAGGAATCGCGCTTAAAGTACCTAACGGGTAAAACGACCCTGCCCACCGACGTTATTACGTGCAGCGCACGTTGTAACCAGCTTACACAATCTACCGTAGCAGCCGCCGCTGAGCACGATGGCGCTTAGACATCGATTTCCCGTCAGAAACTTACTTACTGCTCGTCGGCGTCGTCGTCGTCGTTCAGGTCGTCGTCGACGGAACCACCTTGCAAGAAAATCACCGTAAACAAAGACGCTCGCAATGGATCCGATATTCTGGGGCGGAGAAACGACATTCCTGACGAGTTACGAAGTTCTTTCCTTCCGAATGCGAACTGATCGAACGTACATTATATGTGAAAGCGCGGGCGATAGATCAAAATATCGATAAGAAACTATCGATATCTCATAAACTCTCCGTTGAAAGAGCTCTGGACAAGTGAAAAGATTGTCAGTAAGTTTCAGAATATGTTTTTCGACCGATTCAATACTCGGTTCGTGGTACGATCTTAGCGGCATTGTATTCTTCACAAAACTGGACTGATAATGAGATCGCAATTTCTCCGAAGTTCAAACATATTACATAAATCCTATTTAATAAATATTTCTGTTAAGAATTAGCCGTGCAGCAAGTGAGCAAGCAATTTTACGGCACGATTGCGTTCCTCGTTTACGGCCGCGTAATCGCGATCTTTTTCCACGGACCGTTGTCCAGAAGCTCGTAATAATCGCTCGTTTAAACCGACTATTTGTGGAACTGCACTTATAATTGCCTCACACGATTGCGCGTGTTTTTTTCGAAACAAACTTATTGCTTATCAACCGATTAGTTTACGACGTATTTTATATTATAAGCGATTGTTGTACGTTTTACGAAACTTCTTGACGAACCATCGAAAGAAAGATATTACTTTCCACGCGAAGATACAATCTTGACGTAAGATGTGTAGATCGTGAGAAATCAATTGGCATAAGAAATTATACATGCTCGATATATAAATTATAGAAAATGTAAAAGTTCGATGTTAATAAAATATTTTAATCCAAGTATAATCTTTCTTATTCCTATTAATGTTATCCCTAAAACCTTATTTTTTAAACTTCCTTAATTTTCTACAAAAATTAAATTTTTTAAATGCGATGATTAAATCCATAAGCCCTAAATAACTGATCAATCTCGTAAATAATACAAACAAAATAAAATTTGACATTAAAATCAAGCGAAACGTTCTATCTCCTATAACTTCTCAATATCGTGCTTCGTGCTTAATTGTCGTAGATGCTAATTGGTACAGGCAGCCATACGGAAATCGCTTCTGTCGGCGAGCCCGAGAGCATGCGCTATGTTTATGCATTAGTGCATAGCATAGTTCGTTGTGTTAAGCGGAACTCCCACTCCGCATTCCGCTTGTGCCCATATCCTAGCTCTCCTCTTTCTCGGCTCTGATCCAGCTGCTACCGTAAAACTCCGGTAGCCGAAAATCGATTTGTAATTTACGCGAGTCAATCGAAAATTTGCGTTATTTGCCTTTTGTCTATTCCCTCCCGCTTTCTTTTATAAAAATACATAATTATCAATTTGCAATCTTCAAATTGTCACTTTTCGTAAAAATATACACGTACACACAAAATCAGATATTGTACATCAATCATAACGAATATGAGTTTCGGGAGAGGCAATATACTTGAGATATTACTTGAGGTTACCCAAATACATGTACTTATATTAATTAATTGGAATTATGAATGATGTACGCACGACGGTTAAAGCAAGCGCTGGGAGGCAAATATTCGCCCGCGCGGCAAGCTGTCTGTCTCGTTCGAGGTATCTCGCGCGCAAATACGATAAATTACATCGATTCACGTGAGAGCACACGATCATCGATCAGGGTGTCTGTTTGCGGCATTAAGTCGACAGTGACATCGTCATTTCGGGCCCTCGGTTTAGATGCTCTTATTTAATGTCCCACAATGGATTTCCCTCGCGCGCCAGGCGCCTCCTGGACGAGCTGCCTCGGCTCGGTCTCCCGCGGATATTAATTAGCGTCGCGATCCTGTTCTCGACGGCGCAACGCAACAAAAAGCCTCGATGCTCGTCAGGAGGCGGTAACGAGCGAAGAGATTACAAAATAGTGCTACAAAAGCAAATATACCGTGTGTACAATATATGGATACGAAAATAACGTGGAGAACGAATCGTTACCGTTTACTGCGAGCGTAATTTAAGGTCTTGACCCGCAACAACAGGATTAAACCGCAAGAAAGGTCTCGCGAGTAACTTAAGTCTACATCTATAATGCGGATCCTCTCGTCTCTCTCCTTTACTCCGTCTCTCCATCACATCCTTCTCTCGTCCGTTTCCATTCCCATTCGTGCAATGGTCGTGCTCACTTAGCAAAGTCTAAAGCTCCCGAAGCCCAAATGGCTAATTAGTTACGGTAATTGGTTCGCGTTCGACAGTTCATGGACTTTACGAGCTCAAAGCTCACGGGCCTCCAAGTATACGCCGAGCAGTGATCAAGCGGATTTAATTATCGTGCCAAGCTCGTACATCGAGAAGTGGCATATTAAAAAATCGTCGCTGATTACTTTTGAGAAATATAATATACGACATTAAATTCAACTTAATTTTTCGTTCGTTAACGAAGTAACATTAAATTTCAGGAATTGTCATATTCTATTCGAGAAATTCTCAAAAAAGCGTTTCGTAAAAATAGTTAGATTACGTTCGCCGAATGATACAGGTATCCCTAAAGTATGTATTAATGAGCATAGCAAGAAACACATGTGTAAATAAATATCTGTAGGGATCAGATTTCCCGCCAACGGCTTCGGCTGGTCGGCGTAGGGAAGGGCGTGGTGAGGCTCAGTAGTAGTAGTAGTAAAAAAAAATGCGAGTAAACGAGCATGGACCTGTACAATCTTTTGTAATCCTTTATAATCTTTAGTAGTATATTTAGTAGTATATTTAGTAGTATCATATGATTAATTCAATTCACGGTACTGTCCCGTCCCTATCGACTATTCATTATCCTACAACTGTATAAAATATTCATCATATGTTACCATTTCAAGTCTACATTTTTAAAACGTGATATTTACAATGATATCTCTCGAGAGTCGTTTATGGGATTAATACGGGATTTAAAAAAGCAACATTATACACAGGTTCGAACACGCGAAATAGTACACGAGCGAATTCGCGGCTTATCACCGTACCGTTTTATGCGCCTAGTCGTCCGGAGGAGATTTGACAAGAAATATATTCAATCGCGACGATTTATTCCGCGCGGCACAACGCGGCGAGGCGCGCTCCGTACGTGGTGTATCTCAATATTTCCCTTTCAACAAAACCGGGAAATATATCGGAACTTTTTCAATTCGATTCAACGAGCTTAGCAGACAAACTTGCGCGGCGGCGGCGGCGAAGGGAGATCGGGCGCGCTGCATATCGCGCGAAAATAAATAAAATGGAATTCACCCGCACGCGGTCGCGGAATGAATGCAAAAAGTGTATCCACCACGTTCCCACCGTCTGTAAATGCAGCTGTTATCGTTAATCATTGCACCGTGTACTCCGACCAATTGTTCGCGCTTTATCCTATCGTGAATTACGATGCTTCACACGTATGATACTTTCATTACTCGTAATAACGCGCGAAGTAATCTCGTTTTCATACAGAGAGGTAAATCTGTTCCCGATTTTAAGAAAAATAAAAATTTTCGATAAATATTAACATAACCGAGAGCAAAATATATCTTTTCTGTTCCATACATACATTCTGTTTTATTCTATCCTGTTCTATTTTGCTTTTATGGTTTTACTGTTACAGTCTAAATAATAACATAACAACAGATAGATTGGATCGAATTGACAATAATTTTTTATAAAATTTTGTTTACTTTCTCGTTTCCGCTCAATATAATTTTGCTATAATCTTTTATTGTCAGGAAAAAGTTAATTTTCAACATAGTAACTGCAATTTACGTTTTGTCTATATGATCTAAGTTATTGCTCGCGATCAATATTACAATAATATTATAAATTATTCGTCGATATAGAACTGCATCTCCGTTTTCGTAGTCTCGACTTACATAACTTCTCAGATTAACAATCAAACACAGCTAATCGCGAATAATTGTTTTATTGTAAAAGTATATTAAATATATGTATCATCATTTTCAACTAAACGCTATAATCGTGTTTAGATTTTCCAGAAAACGCCGGACCTACGGTCATTCTAAATTCCTGAATCCTCGAACCCTTAGAAACGGCTCCCTCGATCCTGTATCCCTATTGGCCGATTGCTTCTAAATTCCAATCGACGCCGTTCTCTAACTGTGAATAATATCACGGCAAACTTAAAGCGCATTATTATCTCCCGCGGGAGTCAGAAGCCCCAATCAGCGCCAATACCAATGCCGGCCATTGTAAACTCGATCAGCAGTCGGGGAACTATGCCGTAAATTACAAAACAAGTTCTGTACATATTACATTATTCTGTGTTAACGATATTTGTCGGTATTCTCGTTTACCGAACAACGTAACAGCAATAAGCTGTAGTATATATTTCTACGTACAATCGATTTGTTAAAACACCTTTAACTTTAAGAGATCGGAAAAAAAACTTTTTTTCTTATCTTTATGGATAACTTCTTACACACATGTAATTTTGAAAATTCGATACCGCGATATCACATCAGGTAGATACATATAGCTATCATTCTACAAAGAAAGTCAAGTTCGGTTTATTTATTCGGTTTATTTCGCGCTGTCAATGTAATCGGAGCTAAAGAGAGATAAGATAACTCGGTTGGGACTGTGATGAGGATGAAGAGGCGTTCAACGACCATACGCTTCTCTGTTTTGGCGGTTAGGGTGCAGTCTGGGGAAGTGCAGTCCCGGATCGATGGTCGGTCGTCTCACTTTTACAATTTCTCGCGCTCCCTTGCTCTCTCTCTCTCTCTCTCTTTCTTTCTCTCTCCCTCTCTCTCTCGCTGTCTGCCTCCTCTGTCCCATCTGTTTCTCTCTCGCTTTACCCGCCTTTCCCGTCGCAGTTGCTGCTCTCTCTCTCTCTGCCTTTCTCGTTTTCTCCATCTATCTCGCGCGCGCGCAAGTGCATTCACCCCGCGCGTGCATCTCCTCCCGCGTGGTACCAGTTTCAACCAAAATGACGCATCGCACACGCGGGAGGCGCGCACGCACGCATGCACGCACATCTCCCTCTCTTTCATTCGACGTCGCCCTACGGTGATGACTGTTTTTACCCCTAGGACGAGAATTTGCGAGCTTTTCAAACGCGAAACGCGTTTACACGCGACGCCGAAGAGCGAGAAATCTCTTTTTGTAGACGATATGTTAAAATCGCCCAACCTTGGCAAATGTCCTCTTCCGTTTATAGATATCGGAGGGCAAAGTAAAAAAAAACGGCAAAGTTGCCTCGACGGTGATGACAGATATCGACAGTTGAACAATAAACAGATTGAAATATATTGCGTTGCAACCGCCCGAGAAATTGCAATCTCGCGCGATCCTACGACGCGATCGTAATACAGATAATACGGACGCTAAAAGTTACGTGCACGTCACGTTTTCGTTTAAGTCCGGAGGACTTAATAACTGAGAGCCGAGCGGGGCGAATTCCTTCTATTTCCGCGGAATAGAGCTGACTTTTGGACGGCGTTATTACGGTGCATTGTACATGTGCGCGGGCAGAACGAGAATACATGGCGGACACCCTCGTATCGTATAATGAGCAGCACCGAGCAGTGCGTCTTTCTCTCTCTCTCTCCGAGGCCCGTCCGCCTTCGCCAACGTAAGCGAACCGTGAAAAGCGAAAAAGAGACAGAGCGAGATAGGGAGAGAAAAGGGGAGAAGCGCGGCGAGACTGGTTGGGTCCTTTATAAAGCGCGCTCAGCAATTACTATTGCGACAAGCGTAATGCGCGCTCCGGTCCACCTCCATGCCGTTTAAATCACTGGGCGATGCTCAAAAGGCAAACGTACGAGGTAAAAGAGAATCGGGGAGAGAGGAAGAGAGACAGTAAACCTTTTAACAAGGGCAAAGAAAAGCGGAGGAGCGCGAACGCGATCGAACGCGACGCGATTTATTGCACCACAGCGAGGCAAACGCGTCGGTCGTTACGAGCAATATAGGCATAATGGAGTTCTTTACGTGAGACGTCCTTTCTTCGTTTCAATTATCGGCCAAATGTCAATCCGGAGATAATCATCACCGCCACGAATCACCTTGTTGCGTCATTATCGACGTGCGTTTAACGTAATTTGCTGCTAATAGACTTACTCCTGAATTGTTGACATAAAATTGATAGTTATTATAGTCGTATAACATCGGAAGATCATCTATAATTATAGTATACCGATCATTAATAATAAATATGGATTATCGTAATCGAATTGTGTGTATTGTTTATTAATAATCCTCTTTAACATCTTAAGAATAGTCAAACTAATCTAATAATTATTCACTTCATTACACTAGATATGAATAAAGAATACAAATGGCAAAGGTAAAGAAGGTAGACAGAATTGCGTTAGCGGAAGCGATGCCCAGCGAAACAAAGTAAACGTCGAAGTTTCTTCGTTAAAGTCAGGCAAATTGTCGTCGAGGCAGAGAACAACCAGATAACTCGCAAAAAGACACGAATAAAACAAACGGAGTTGTAAGATACGGTGAAGATACCAACGGTTGATTTAAACTGATTTTATACGGGTGACGATTCAACAGTTTACTCTGTGACATCCACGCCACTGTTTGATCGTAACATTTGCCGAAACTTCACCGACTATCTTGTGGGGTTGTTAGGGGAATCGAGAACAGCCGAGTTTCTCACCGAGCTGCTCGCTAGAAAGAGTAGGAAGGGATGACCGCGACCGGACAATGCTCGAAATTGCCGGTCGTGTGTAACCGAGTAAACATGTCAATTTCATGAGCTGCAATAATAAATTATTAGACATAAGTCCTTCTTTTGCGTAACAGACGTCATTCACGCTTTGAGAGGTTTTAAGTAGTTTATCACAAGATATATGTTATTTTTGAAAAGTCGAAAAGCTTTCAGCTTTGAAGACATTATTTAACAGTCCAAAAAGCGTATTCAACCACTTGTCACAAATAAACAAAGTTATTTCTAGGTTTATAAAGAGTTTCAAATATCGGTAGTAGCTTCTATTATAAGCTAGAGCAATCTTACTATGATTACGTTTGATTTCATAGCGCGTTTCCGTTATCCCGCGGCATAAGCGAGACGGACGACTGTACATCGCAACCACGATGACGACGACGACGGATACTACACTTTTAAAAGCGAGTGCGTGCCAATTAGACAGACAGCTCGTAAACGCGCACTATACGTGTCATTCACTGACTTTACCTGCCGTCCTCGTTAAGCTCGCAGACAGGCTAATGATTCAACAGGTGTTGCGCGTCGAGACGAGCGAGTTCGGTGGCGGCATGACGCTTTTTCTTTCCTCTTTTTTTTTTGTTCCCGACATTGAAAGGACCGGGGAACGTCGCCGATACGAAAACGGTCGGCGGTCTGAAAAGCTTTTGAATAGCCGAAGACTCAGTCACGAACGCGGGCAGACATACTCTTTAATCTACCAAACGCGATTGTTTCTATTATAAGCTAAGAATTGCTCGGAAACTTAAAATTTATCGTTGTTGATTTGTTATCGATTACGAGAGTTAACAACTGTAAAAAATAATCTAGTATAGTACCGAATAGCGATAATATACCTGAAAACTTGCAGGTACCACTTAAGAGAAATTGCAAAATGTCAACATGAATGTAACGAATAACTTTTCCTTTCTTCTCTTTTTTTCCGAAAATAAATAAAACTATTTCTCGGATTATGTAGGACAGCATCTTTTCCCGAAACTTTTATTTCTGAAACTTTACAATGCTTTCATGTCAACTTGTCACTCTTCCATTCACTCGTTTCCTCGTTTATTGCCTCTCGCTTTTGCTTCTGTCTCGTCGTAAAAGAGACAGTGACCGAAAAAGAAAGAAAACGTAGCCGCGAGATAAACATGAATCCGAGTACTTTCGCGGCACATAATGCGTCCTTTTTAATGCTCATGTACGCGCGAGGATGCGAAAGATAATTTGAATTCAATGTACTGGGAGCTCGCTCATCTCTGTTTCTGCATTCCTTCGTCGTAAGCCAGCCCGATGCAACCGTTGCGGATGCAGTATAATCGGCACGATGCACCGTCCGGTTCTCGCGTGTAACTGAGATATATGGACTTTATTATTTATATTATTCGAATATATCCCGTCTCGCATGCCGCGCACCACATCGGGGCGTGCATGCAGTCAGTCTACCTCCCGTTCATCATCCCTCTCAATATCTGAAATTCACTCGGACGATTGTCGACCGCGCGCCATAAATACAACGCGAGATGTAAAACACACGAATTTAATGAGTTTTATTTAATTTTGGTCAACGCGAGTACGCTTTTATTATTAATCGGACTGCGGTTGCAATACGATTAATCAGTTCACCTGTCAATTACGTGTAATAACGCGATGCACGAGAACGACGAACGGAATTGCGACGTTAATAAGCGACGCTAATAGGCATTAATCTGCTGTAACAGATAAAAAGAACGATTCTCGCCAACGATGGATTAACGCTTCGATTTTTAATTCCGATGCAATGCGTTTGAAAGTGCAAGTTTAATCGGATTTTCGAGCTTCGTCGAAATCATTTATTTCATTCCTTTATATTGTTGAGTGACTGCCACAAAAAATTCGCCTATATTATACACATATTATACATGCGCATAATTTTTCGGTAAGAAATTTCGTTTAGAAATTTCGAACAAGTTCACACATAAACCATGTGAAAAAAACTGCTGTATGTAGAGCACCTTTTGTTGAATTTTCTCTCCTCAAAAACTACTTGCATACATATCGCACCAGCAAGTGTGGACGTGTGCACATTTGTAACCGCACTGTTTGCTCTCATGTGACATTCAAAGTTCTCAACGCGGATTAGACATACTTTGCGCGCATCGCGATTTGGACAAAGACTTAACTCACAAATACATACAGAGTGACAATCGGAAAATAGCTAAACAGCTATTATTTTGTAGTAAATGAACAGAATAAAATGACTTAAACATTGCTTAGCAAAAGAAACCAGTCATTTTAATTAAAAATAGATTAAAATGTCGAAAATTTAGTCGCATAGCTGGTTGCATTTCACAATTTTTTTCAATAGCGGTTATTATCAAATTGTCACCATTCCGAGAATATATGAGCCACACAATCAATCGAATTATTGGATCTTTTTTATATTCATTTTTACAAGCTCATAAATGTATATTTTTTGTACTGTGTGCTAATAAAAATAACTTTTTTTACAATACAGTTTAATTCATTTCATTTTATCCATTCATTATAAAATAACAGCTATTTAGTTTCAGCAATTTTTCGATTGTCACTCTGTATATATTCATGTGTAGTATAAATCATACAATATCACGTAATAATATTAGCATAGCGATACGATACTCTGAGTATAAGTTATTTTTTTAGTAATATTTGAAAATGACATTACGTCCTGTTATTAATCATCTATGAATTTTGACATTCACAATATCTCATCCACCAAATATTTCAACGATAAATTCTTTGAAGTTTAAAATTAAATACATATGGTCGCACAGTCTAACTTTCATAAGTTTTAAGTTGAAAAAAATGGTATATTGCATATCACAATGACGCAGCACAATTACTCGGTTTCTTTCTTATACTGAGATTTAACTTGTGTTGCAGACGTTTAAGTTTTCTCTGACAATAATAACTTCGTCCATTTATTTTGTAACAAAGCATGATGCAAAAATTTACGAATTACGATGCTCGGCTATTCTCAAACTTTTACCATTATTTTACGATTCAATGCTAAACCGAATCGATTTGCGTATCGCACATACTAATCGCACGAGAGCGAGAATTATCAATGGAGCTTATACAAAAGTATGTTAAACGATTGTATGTTGCGCAAAATGCAAATCATGTCGCTCGCACAGTCGGGGAGCCGTTTCGCATTCAATCGGTAACAAGGTCATTGGCTCTCCGCGAGACAAGCCTAATTGCGTCAAGCTGCACACCATTTTTTAGCACCACTCGAGCTCGAACGCTTAACACCGCACGAGCGGTGAGTATCGCGTCGTAAAACCACAGCGAAACGAATCAACGATGACCGCATTTATCGCCATTAAACGGGGATTAATCGCAGCGTGTCGGTACAACGCGGACAGAGTTATGCAAATAAGTCGCTTCGTGTTTCAACCTATAGCCAGGACTAATTCGTCGAGTTAAACGCGCAAAACTCTCTATTCGCAGACGACGGTCGCGGCGTGTTGTTTTAAATAAAAAAAAAAACGTTAAAAACGCATTCACTATTATTATTTAACATAAAAAGAAAAATAATTATTATAAAATCGTGTATAACGATTACCATATGCAACTACATATGACTTTTCAATATGTATACTCGTAGTACATAACCGATAATCGATACGCCATTTCCTATTGTTGTTCGGCATTTAACTGATACCGTATGTTTACTCACGTATAAATTCCCATTCGTCGATTCCTTATCCCCAAGCTCCGCTTCCCGGGCGACGTGAAAGATCGTCTCCGTAATTGCCGGAGGGAAGCCCGCTCCGTTTCCGCGTTTCCTTTCACTCACGGGGCTCCTCCGAGGGGGCAGAGAGCTCGCCAGGCTGGAAATAAAGGACACGTATACTTTTAGACGAGGAGTTCTCGTTCCGAGCACGGATGGATAATCCGCGTGCTAAGGGTGGTTGTTATGATACTTTGCCGAACGAAAATGTCATGCGATACGAGAAAAATTGTCAGATTCTATTTCAGGACACTAATCAATCGATCAAGACTTTCGTTCGCGTGTCCTTCGCAACGCACGAAAGACGTAAAACAGATATAAATACAAAAGAAAAGAAATAAGAAGATTCACAAAAAAAGTTGTTTCATGCTGAAGATATATATCGTAACATTGTGTTGTAATTCTACTTCGTTGTAATACTTTAATATCTAACAATTTTATAAATTCGCTTTATAATTTCAGTTTGTTATGATTACTTCTGATATGATTATATTTAATTGCTCAACAACATGTGAATTTCAAAACTGTTTTGCCACTATAATTTCACCATTTTATACTTTTTCGAGTTTTACATGGTTAGTTTTATAATTAAGTTTCATAATTTTCGCAACGTCACTAATGTAAGTTGACAGTAAAGTCAACACGACCTGCGACGCATTCTTTATCGAAGAAGGCAGCGAGGAATGCTCGCCAGGAATGCGATCGTTGATCACACTCGACGAAGCAGTTCATCGATTTATTACGAAGTTACGTCGTGAACGACCACAGGACAAAAAAGAGAAATCAATTGTGTTTGATGCTGCAGGACAAACTAGTGCGGAGTCGCCTTCGCGTGGAGAAGGAAAGTACGAAGCAATAAGGGGCCAATATAAGTGAAAACCCCGGTGTTAATATGTGGCGTATAGCTGAGCAAGAGGAATGCTTAATGGCCGGCCAACACGCGATCGCTCCAGGTCTTTTTCCTTTATTTTCTCCTCTTTCTCCCAATCTTCTCTCAACGTCTGTGCTTCACGCTTCTCTTCCTCCTCCTCCCGTTTTCACCCAGTTACTGTGATCCACCGCGTTCGAAATTCATGAGCACAGGAGATGAACTGCGAGAATAGCGGAATAAAAGTGCTCGGAACCTGTTCGGAATATATAAAACAGCACGCGAGACGCTTCTTATGTGCACCGGTATACTAATATTCATACGCGTGCATATTTACAATTCTTAATTAAAATCGGGTATTAGGTATATATGATTACTACAATATATACAAGTACTTCGAATAAATCTTTTCCACTTATCAAAATATATGCGTTTACTAGATAAATATTAAATATCTATCTTAATTATATCAAATATCTATTCTTATTCATGAATTTAATCGCCAGAACTCTTTCTGAAATGTATTAGAAACTTTCGAAAACTGTTTTGAAGATATAAAAGTCAGAGAGAACTATATAACAATAACAATAATTCTGAAAAACGGGCCGGCAATTTCGAGGTGGACTCGTCGCCGGAAGAGGATTAATTAAAGTACACGATCATTCATTTGGCGTATTGTATTTTTGCGCAATACACTTTACGCGTTTCTCGAATAACGTTTCACCGCCCGGTGCGAATTCCACGCGCAAGTCTCGATTCGCAGTTTTAGAGGAAAAGTTTGCGGATTGCTCTCCTCGCGCCTCTGGCAGTAGCTCGTTTATTGCGGACTCGATTCCCGCGATCGACCGTGCGGCCGGCCGGCCGGCCGGCGGGGACGGCCACGCCTCGATTTCATTCACGGCAGCAAACTCGCGTTCAATTATTCATGCGGAATCTACGCGCCGCGCCTGCCTTCTCTCTTCCCTCGATTGGATTTAAGTCGCGAAAAAGCGGGAAACGATTGTACGCCGCGCCATGGCGTACAATCGCACGGAAATGAATATCTCGTCAAGTAACATTGGATCGGTCTTTCGCGCTGTATAGAAAGCTAAACTAATATGTATACAGATTTGACGTATGTATGTACATAAACAACAAGTCTAAACGAATATTATGCATTAGTATATCGCTACCGAATTTCTGATATAGATCTCTAATAAGCATATCAAATAAAAATGTATACAAAATCCATAGAAGAGAAGGGTTAAAAAATAATGCTTCGAGCATCACTCGGCATCAAATTCGATCGTGATAGACCGGATGCCCCGAGAATAATCGCGATGGATATATCTCTCTATCTCTCTTTCTCTCTCCTCACCTCCCCCTCTCTCACTCACTCTCTCTCTCTCTCTCTCTTTCTCTCCAAGTCCGCTCGACGGAAAGGAAAGCCGAGCACGCCGCGCTGCACCGACATCGTTTCACCGCCGCGAAACTGGGACGGGGTTTTACGGGCGGTTATTTACGATCGAGGTTATGAGAAAGGCGGGGGCCGTACTGCCGCCTCCTCGACCCGCGCTCCTCCGCGAAATCTGCGAAAGGGTTGCACCGCCCGCCGAATGCAAATTACGCGAATTACGTTACCTGAGATTCCGGTCGGATAACAATCAACGCGCGCTCGCGTCGAACCTGCGCGCTTTTATCGGAACACGAACGAAGGGAACGCACGAGCTGAATCACAAGCTTCAAAGTGACTGAAATGATAATTTATAACGATTAGCTAAATTTACCGAACGAAATGTCGCGTATCTGTATTTCGTGAAAAAGAATTGCGATCTGTCCACCGCGAAGAACTGGACAGCAACCGTTGATTTGTGGTCACGCGACGAACGTCAACTGCGTATACGATACGCCCCGGAGATATTGGAAAATACATCGTTCGATTACCGCGTCGATTTCGATTAGCGGAAATGCGGGATCGGCTCGCGACAGCGCGATGCATTCTCCCGACGGTGCATGCCAATAAATTTATCAAATTCGAATCGCGAATACCGTCAGCCGTGTTATGCACGTAACACGCAATAGAAATAACCAGTTTGAAAATTCCATCGGCAATGCCGGGGCAGAATGTTGCTAATGCACCAGCGTGATCGGGAATTATGAAACCGAAATACTCTGCCGGGGTGGTATCGACAAGGTATACGTGTGGCCTCGCGTACCTGACGAACTTTAATAACGTGCCAGCACGCGCTCCAGGCTACCATGTACGAAATCGCTTCGTTATCGAAGCGCAGAGATGAATTGCTGAGCAACGGGACGCGCGCTTGTTCCGAGATACGACGAGCGTAATTTCACGGAGGAAAGCGGTCGACCGTCTAGCGATTCTGCGATCGGGTCAGCGACCTCGTAATCTTCAAGCGGTTCAAGGTCGCGACGGAGGTTCGCGGCGAGTAATATCGCGCTCGATTGTCGTCCGGTTGTGAGTCCGCGCGCATCGATTCCGGACGGAAATGGACGGACGCCCGAAGGTGAGGGTCGTCGCTCGACATTGGAAATCGATTTTGGCGAGATATCGTGCCGAGATTACGTGACGAATGGCGGCCAGTTTAGACGTATTTATTTCGCGCGCATGTCGGAGAAAATTCGTCGGAGCTGCAATGGCAATTCGCATCGTGCAATTAAAGCGTCTCGTTAATGCCGCTGTTAAACTAGTCGCGAAATTCGCCAAAATGTATCAATAATAAAAGGCGACCCGGGCAAACCAGCACGTCGCATTTTAATGACTCAATTTTACCTCAACAATAATAACTGTCGAATTATACAGCAATTACGCTACAAACAACTAAGTTTTCGTAATGTAAATACGTAATGAATATCTATATGGCGTGAATGGATAACAGGCTGCCAGCCACCGCCCTATGTAAATAAATTAAATAATCCCTAATTGAATCACACGTCCACGGCAATGATAACGCAACGTGGTACAATTATCGCGTTGCCCCCCGCTATAATAGAACGTGTTTATTCCCGTAAACAACAGTGCGCGGTGATAATCGCACGCGAACCGCGAAAAACCGTCCGCGCCGGAAATATTTTTCCGTTCGAGATCCGATTGTTTCGGGCGCGCGCGCGCGCGCACGAGAGAGAGAGAGAGAGAGAGAGAGAGAGAGAGAGAGAAGAAAGCGTTTCAACAACAGAGTCGGTTAAAAGAGCGCGAGAGGAAACGTTGCGGGATGGCGAGGAGCACCGGCTGCTGTGTAATCCCCGAGGCCGGCGCTGGCTGGCGTGGGGCCAGCGTCAGCATCCGTTCCACAAATGTCGCTAAATATACACCTAACCGTTCCTAAACAGAGCGCAAAACTTGGCCGATAGTACGCGAATTGTACTAGTCAACGGATGACGATCGCGTTAGGGGCAAGGTAGCTGCATTCAGTGCATTCGCTGGACGATCAATCTTCCAACGCACAATTCAATTTTTATCCTTACCTAAAAGTTATACGAAATAGCAATTCGTAAAATAATTCATAAACGCAATTCAAAGTGAGCTAAGCACCTTTGTGGTAACCTAATCTGATACATGTAGAGCAGAATAAATAAAGCCCGTTTCGATAAATCAATAACTCGATAATACAAAACCAAAAAAAAATTAGAGATCATTGAGTTATTTCTACTCTGACCAGAATTGTCTGAAAATAAGCAAAATATAAATCAAAGGGTGTTACAGGTAATAACCAAGTGAATTGAATAAAAATATCAAAGAAATGTAGAAAATGCGATATAAAACGCGATGCCGTAATAAGTAAAGAGGAAAAGAGCGATCCGCAGAACGACTATAATAACACGCCTTCGTAAATAACAACCGCGGTAATGTGACGAAAGATAATCGGTCATCATTATCGTCGGCCGATAACTCCACAAACGGCGACATCGTCAGCATTTACAACACACACGCAAGCAAATTACACACACAAGCGCGTCGCCCGTGCGCGTCGACCTGCTATTGATTCAAGACTCGCACGATGTGATTCCGGTTTGAGACAAGTCTCCTCTGTCGTATAAGTCAATTGAACCCTCCATACATCGCGATGACTTCTGAGTGATATATCGAAGATAATCGAGCGAATTTAACACATGAGCGAGACTGGGATTGATAACTCAACTTGATCAAACTTAGTGAAGAGACAAGCTCGTTGAAGAAAGTTTCGTCTCTCATTCCCATTTAATGTAATCTCGACATTTAATGGCAATGAATGGAAATATGTTTATCTTGTTTTCATTTTGTATGTTTGTGTAAGTGATAAATGACAATCTTCTGACAAAATCTAAATTTTACTTTTAATTTATTAGCTTCATTTTTATTCTAATTTTATTAATAAATTTATAGTAGTTTTCTAACCGAATATGAATTACATATTCAGAAGAGTTAATAACTATGAAAATATTTATATACTGAATACTGACACATCTATAAGTATCTATACTGATGTGTTTACGTATGTATTGACGCACATCACAGAATCTTTTCTGCATTCCACGACAAATAACGTCATTAAGATCGGCTTTATCGCCACGCGGTAGACGACGTAAAAAGAAGATTCACGACTCGATCTTAACTGACTCGCCGCAAACTCCTTAACGATGTGACTTTAAAACTAAGTTTAACCGGCACATTGTATGCAAACGATGAGCGGATATATGCAACGGACGATGGTATAACTATCGATTAGATAAAACGAGATGCGAGCAATGTAAGCTGATGTAATTGTCGATTGAGCGAGGCAAACCTCTCTTTTAGTTGGTTTTTTCGCCTTCGTGAATAAAAACTTAAGTGTAAAAACAAATATACTCATTCAAATGTTAATGTAAAAATGTGTAATAAATTTATTAAAGCGCTCTTGTAAAAACATATCGCACCGATGCCACCGATGGAGAATAATTCCCTCTCTAATGTCTCTATAAAACAGATTGCGCGAAGACAACGACAATCATTATCCTAATTTAATTGAACATCAATGTTTTCGTCCGTGGTCGTCGCTTCATCAAACACGCGATGTTAAGCGAAGAGTCTTCAAAACTAGCGAGTGGTAAAGGGTTTAGCGCCTGCGCCAAGTGCCGTTGCGCCGCTAAAGGCTGAAGCGTGACGATTTAAGAACGGCAAAACAAGAGTTTAAGAGGCGGTCGTTTTTCGAAAGCGTTGACGCCGCGCGAATCGTCTCCTCCGACCTCCGACGGGGTGATATCGTGCACGCTTCCACGCCGTTCAACGAACGGCCGAAAGAAACCGGTGGAACGAAACGCGTGAGCGAGAAGCACGGACGAAAAATGGGAAGGAGAATGAAAGAGAAGACGAGCGAACAAGAGAGAAAGATGACTCACGTACCTCTACGCCGGATCTACCTGAAGATTATAGTCGGCGAGATACTCATGGTCAACCAGAACCATAGTCACTCCATCCTCCTCTCTGTTTCTCTCCGCCTCTCTCCCTTTCATGTTCGTCGGATCTCTGTATCTCTACCGTGCGTCCACAGAAAGACAGAAAGAGAGAGAGAGAGAACTTCGTCGAAATCGTGCGGGGAAACGCTGGCGGAGCAGGATGGATAGAAGGACGATAGAGGCTAGATAGCACATGATAGAGAGAAGGAGAGAAACCGAGTGAGAAATAAGGATGGGTTGAGAACAGACAGTACCGAAATATCAACGACCGCGAAACAAACGTCGTCGACCCGACGTCCTCTCTCTTTCTCTCCTTCATCCTCTCGCTTCGCCGCATCTTTCCGACTCCCGCCGCGCTCGAACGGACGTGCCCGAAACAGACGTTTTTTCCGCCTTGTCCGGGATTTATGTCGACCGATCGTGGGCAGAGAGCGGCGAGGGTGCTGACAAAGAGAACCGAAAGTCGTGAGTTGCGGCGACGAAAACACAAGAGAAAACGGCGGGTACATAACAACGTCATGATACATGACGACGACAACGGCTCTTTTCTCTTTCTCTTTTGTTCCGCGAATAGGCCGAGAAGAATGTCTCATTTAAGCTAAACGACCGCACGCGTTTGCAATTGGCGATACATCCCAGCGATGAAACGCCGCTTTCAGTTGAGAATCGAATGCGAAAAAAAACGAGAGAACTGCGGAAATGATCTTTACGCGAGATCGGACAGAGATCATGCATAATTACAAGTGTATTTTGCTTCCCGTGACATCATCGCGAATATCTCTTACGTCAATAAACGGAAGTCGCACAAAGGTTAAATGTTCTCAGCGAAAAGTGAAATCGTTTCGTAGAATCTATTATCAGAATTTAATTTATATTACGTTAATTTATATTACGACACACGCCAGCATCCACAAGGATGATGCGTTATAGTAACTTCCGAAGATTAGATTAAATAATATGTTGGAAGAGAGATTATCTCTGAATTACTATAGTTAAAAATAAGTTGCATAATTTCTAAAGCCTCTGTCAATTTATTCGAGTTTAAACTCGTCAAAAACAAAGTACTTGAAATCCAGCGACACAATTTCTAGCGATTACATTCCAATTAAACGTAATCGCTATACTTAAGTACAATTACTTAAGTTCTTAAGTTCAATTAATTAATTTGATCGAATAGACTCAACTTGTAATTTGCTTTAATCTATACGAATTGAAGAATATTTTGAAATAAAAAATATTTTGAATTAAAGAATCCCTCATCGAGGGCAGATGGATGATATCGGATATCTTGGACGATTTGCTCGACGCCGTCGAATCGTTACGGTTACGGTCGCGGTTCTAATCGTGATCGTAAATCACGTCTCTTGCGCGCCGACAGCCGGGGGGGAGCCCGCGCAATTGCGAAATGACGTGACGCGCGACGACGGAACGCCTGTGAACGAGAGTATGATATACCAAGCGGCGCGCGCGCTCCGGCCGGAGGCGATGTCAGGGTCACGTACATTTTACGCGGAGATACGTCTGATCGGGCGACGAAGCCTGGGAGAACGCACCGTTTGAAGAACACCTGAATTAATGAGCGGAGTATAGTAAAAAACGGAGTACATATTGAATACGAATTGATCATAACATCTATATGATCGCGATAACGAACAGATAGCATCCGGCTTTCACCATCAGATTAAACAAGCCTAACTAGATATTTTTTGTTATCCTTTCTAAATTATATTTTTATTAAAAAAATTTAATTTTAATCAAAATTGAGTTTGTAAATGACATGCTAAAAACACTTTTTGGATTGCAATAATAATTTATATTAAATAAGAGTTGTGTGTATCTGATACACACAATTCACTTATACCTTCTTAAATTACAATTATACCTGTATCAAATAACGAATAAATAAATTTATTGAAACAATAAATTTATTATATTAAAATTAGTTCGAAACGGTATACAAAGTGATAATATGACTACTCACTCATGTAGTACGCATATCGAAATTAAAATATCAATTACTCGAGTTAACATTTTTCTTTCATACTTTTTTGTAATGCGTTTTACGTTGTAATGCGTGTAATTCCAGGCGATTGCATTTCGACGCGTCTCGATTCCCAGAAATTCAATGACGCGAGAAGAATTTAAACATGGCTCGTGTAGCGTCGTTTTATGCAGCGCAAGCGCGCGTAAAGTTAACAAGTCGATCCGGTCGTCCTTTGTCCGTCAAAAAAGGAACTGTTCGGAGAGTACGGGAGGCGAGCGCGCACAATGACGAATTCATTGTGCAACCATCATATACCACATATCGTTACCAGATAACTTTCTATCTGTCGAGTTATCGGAGCTATTAAAAAGAGGTCATTGGGCGCATCGATGTTCGCGATGCGGAAGCTTAACAATAGATAGTCAAAACCATGTTATTGCTCAAAATCGAAACAGTACTTCTTAATCCCACATTGTGCTGTAAAGTAAATGACGTGAGCATATACGAAGCATCTCGAGTTGCATCGCGCATAACTTACTTTATTCTATAAATTTTTAAAGATTAAATGTTGCAATAATACTACCAATAATTAATCATCTTTAATAAAAATTAAAAATATAGTAATTTATTTAATTTAATCTTCATATTAAAAATAATTATTGAAAAGATCTATTTAAATATCGAACAGCTTCGCAAAAGTTAAACGTTCAAACAGTTCGTCAAAAAATAACTGATGTTACTCGAGCAAAGATTAATATAGATACTAATTAAGTATTACGATTATTGAAATGTAAGTATTCATGTAACATTTAAATTATATTATTGAATTTGTTAATTTAATTCGATTTCTCGACAGTTTACGAGACAAAAATTATTGCTCGGAAAAAGCACTTCATAGATAACGTTTCATAGATAACACGAGTAGGAGAGAAGATGCAAAATTAATTTCAGACACGTATCCGCCCAAGGATTTCCAGTTCAACGTTAAATCCGACGCCAGATAGAAGCGAGTTATCTCGCGAGCCAATCTTTTTTTTTTTTTTTTTTTTTCCGAAAGAGCGCTTATAATTCGACGCAAATTTCCGGTGGACGAACGCAACGAGATTACAGACGCGACAATCGCTCGTATAATTGATTCGGACGCGTTCGCCCGCGGACGATTTCGTTTCTCTCTTAACGAGCATCATTGTCACGCCGATTCTCGTTTGACCTGAATGCAGGAGCCGATTTCCAGCTGTCTGCCAGTGTGTCAAGGTCATCGGCGCGAAGGATGCGCAAAATTGCAATCGGAACGAATCGTTTGTGATTCGCTGACCGATTTTAGTGATTCTTTCAAACCCTTCTCTGTTCTTAACGATCGCCAACACCCGGTGCCTCGTTAAAACTCTCCTCGCGAATACAAGTAAAAAAGCTCATGAGAAATTTACACAACACGGCGCCGAGTGTTGTTGGTAAGGGTCTTGCTGCGAAAAATACGAAATACACCGAGTTTACGATTCTATTCTCACTTTTTTATCTTTACTTTCAAAATAGTTTTACACGATTCCGTCTTTTTCAAGAATCCGTTAGATTGTATTTTCGTACGTGGTCTTTTTCTGTATATATCCGTATAACAAATGTTTCTGGATCAGCGAACGCAACGTGGCTTCTCCACGCCGTGCAATCCGGATTCTCATTAAGATAAGCGGACGCGGAATGTGCGATTTAAAACCGTGATCAAGCAAAATCGACGATACTTTTAACGTTTTAATTGCCGGAGATGAGCGCAATCGTCGTCGCCGCATCGTGCCTCCTCGTGCTAATTCATTGTTCCGAATGACTCCTATACGTTCGCAAGATCGAAAAACAGATTTCGTTCGCATAACCGCGGCATCGTATCGTTATACGATTTACGTATTATAGTATTATAACAACGTATTATAGTAACATTCGAGTAACACCAACAGTTTCATTGACTTCATCTTTCTTCGACGAGATGAACTTCAGTGCAGTCTCAAACGTTTATTTTACACAGTTAAAAAGCAATTTAACGGGTACTGTATAACGGATATAATCCTTCGAGTTTTCAGCTTCTCCGATAGATCTTAATTTGCCAAAAAGTTCATTAAAATAAGAATGTAAAAATGTAAAAATGTAAAAATATAACCAGTTTCACTAAAGAAATTGTTGATTTACATATAACTTATAAGTAATTTTTGAGGATATAATTAAGATATTCCCAACGTAAAATTTGTAATAATACAAAATAATCGCAAGAAGAAACTTAACAAATCGCCATTTGCAATTGTTAATCTTTTGCAGTCCTATATATATAAAGTTGAACTTGGCATAACTACGATACCCTATTACATACTTATTTAAACGTTTGAAACTATACGCGATTATAATCGGCAAATTATATTTTCTAGATCTTCATAAATTCTTCCAAGTAATAACAGTTGCTTAATTCATGTTAGGCTAACCGATTAGTCTAACATGCTGATAAAATTAAGGACGAACTACTTAATCTCTGCTCATTTAGCAAAAATAGTGGATTATAAAAAGTTAAAAAAAATGTATTACTAAAATCGTCAGCGAATCATAAACGACTGCATCCTTTCGTATTGATGACCTTGACACACTTGGCAGATCGCTGGAAATCAACCCTTGCACATTCAGGTTCAGGTTTACTGAAATACTTCATAAGAGATTTGGATTATCGTGATCTTGAAGCATTTCAACACGAGAAAATCGGTCAAGTGTTCCAAAAGCATAATTAAGTACGATATGTTTTCACGCACCGTTTAGCGTTGTGACGTTAAAATAAGAACATTTTACCATACACGGTATTCATTCAATGTGCGTGCGTTTGTATGCTTGTACAAATTTCGTCATCAAATTTTGGAGCAGAGATAATTGGCAACGATGTATCTGACAGTAGATTCGGTAAAGAGCGCGCGTGTTGTTCGCGGTGTATAGATATAATCTTTTTTACCGCGGCTGCCGGGATATAATTGACCGGCAGAGGGGTAGTCGACTCTCGACGGACGAAAAAGGTCAGGGGTGATCCATTCCAGCGACCGTGGAGTTCATTAACGATATTAAGCGCGCGCGCGCGTTGAAACACGTGCAGTCTCACCTTCGTCATTTTTATCCTTATCGTTTTACATTATTTCTCTTTACCTGTTTCATTTTCCGTATCTTTCCGTAACGTCAAAAATTAAATTGTATTAAATGTAATAAACACAAACTTAAACACAACAATTCGACAAATTATTTTTGTTGTTCTCACTTACTATTTTAATTTTTATTATTATTAGGATCAGTATTTAAAATTAATTTTGATAATATTAACGATAATTAGGTAAATTAATTACTTTCTTGTATATTTTGATTGCATAAAAATACACATCGTTTCAATGGCACGATATGAACTTCTCGAAAAGACAGAGGAATATATCATGTAAACTCGTGCATTTCGTGGTGTTACACGATTGCCAGAGAAATCCTCAGCTGCTGGACGGATGCCAGCCAGCCAGCATACCGACGACTGAAACCAATCTATCAGATTATAAGTCACTCTCTTTCCAGACATGCGGCAAAGTCGTGTCGCTACTTATATTCGAAACCGGAAGACAATTCCCGCCCACTATGACATATTAATAGAGATTCTGATTACGTATACTAAGCAACATGAGAAATAAATATATCAGCGTCCGTTTCGTTCTTTCGCTATTGAATACATGTTCTTTAAAGAAAGGAATTTATTTCAAGTTAATACAAATAAATTTACAGATATCTGAAAGTGTTGAAGTATATTAATCCAAAATATAAGGAAATTAATAATAACAGAATAAATAGATTTATTCCTATTATGATCACATATGTATAACGGTACTACACGAGTCGCGTACTTGCACGACAACTGCCTGCAATTTTCTCTTTTCTAGTCGAGGAATAAAAGTCAGCTCGAAAGTCAGATGAATTCTACCATGAAAAGGGCAGAAAGTCGATCGAGTGTAAGTTTTCTTCGGAACGCAACCGGATTTATCGGGAATCGCGGTATGCAAGATTATAATCAAGGAGAGAAACTCACAATCATACTGCAAGGAGAGGAATTCGCAATCGCATTAAAACGACTGAGAACGAAGCTACTGACGTCTATAGAACCTGAGGAACATCTCGCTAGGATAGTCTGTAAAGTCAATCTTTTGTTTGCGAACGCGTTATTTGTTAGTTTCAATGTCAATATACTTTAGTGTTTGCACACATCTCAATTTGGTATCTTTTGAGTTCCAAACGCAAGAATATATTCTAATATACGACAGTTAGCATGCAGTAAACTAAAAATTAATTTCTTTTTTAAACAATTTTCTTTCTTCCCTTCAGATTTGTCTGACTTGCACGCAATCGTTCTCGTGCTTCAAAATATGGACAATCCATAATGAAGTATCCGTTGTGTCAGTTGCGAGATTGTACTCTAATTAATAATAATTAGTTAATAATAAGTCTCATACATGTGGCAATATTGTTGCTTCAATTATAGCACATTGACGGTGCCAATTGTCTTTCCCGAGTCTAGAATATCGTTTCACGAACCGAGCTTTCAAGATCAAAGCCAATCACAGAAAGCGAAGAAAGGAGGGAGATAATAGGCTGTCAATGGAACGATCGCATTTCCGTCCGCGTGCTGACTCCTCGATACGCAAACCGGTTTGATGAGGACCGGCTATCGTGAAACGTTGGGTTATAGTAGTCATTGACGTTCCTGGTGGATGTCATGGTGATGGCATAACTTGCCGTGATAGAACCCTCGATGCTGTTTCATCGTTTCCTTCCGGTTGCGTAGGACTGGCAGGTTTGAACAAGGATGCGTCGTCTGGGAGAACTACTTTTCGGATTTCAGTCCGCTTTGTCTCATTAGGCTTTCTCTAATAGATCACGTTATATTGTAAGCTTGATAGCACGGATTTATATCTCAAATCCTATATAAATCCTTAAAACAACCTGTCTTCGATACGCGGTTTATTGGGGGCGCATCATTACATCCTTATTTATCATTTATAATCATATTTACATCAATTGACTTTTATATCATTTATGTGCATATCTATGATATATTAGTTATTAAATTGTTCAAGTGTGTATAAAAAACCGCTTTGTTGAGTTGAAATTTTCATTCAATGACCAAAATTGTATTATTGCTACTTTACCTATTGACATTATTATATAATTATGATGTATATTTTTACAAACTGCAGTGTCTACTCTTGAAATATCCCGAAGAGGACATTAATACGGGCTCGAAACGGGAGATTTACGACTACTGTTATCGGGATCGACAAGCCAATTCCGAACGAATAAAGTTTGTTTCGACGGTCAATAAACGGCATCGCAATCAATTACCGCCTTCGCCCTCCGCGCGCCGATTGCCGAAGGAACGATTAATCCTACCGAATACTGAAATACCAGAATTACAGGGTCGTTTCGTTACACGTCCGCGCTCGCGAGCAGAATCGATTGGACATGACCGGTCGGCATAACGATCGTCATTATTAACTGCGTTACATGCGTAACATCGTACAGCAGTGATTATATAACGGTCACGATTATTGACCGATCAGCTCGAAGTCCAGACGATATTGATTCCCGTGTGGGATAAACGGAAATCGTTAGACGCGATCGCCTGTTGTAAATGTTGATTCAACGCGCGTGCTTCTCACCCTCTTTCTCGACCGTATCGAATGGACTTTAGCATGCGACGCTTCGCTTGTAATTAAGAGGAACCCGTCGCCCCCCCCCCTCCCTCAAAGGGTTAATAGTCTGAGAGATGTTTCCGCGTAACTTTACAAAGTGTACGAAACTGTACAACTATATAACGTTATATAAAATTATATATATCCTCCTAAAAGTAAAATTAATTGCAATGTAATTATCTTAATTTAACATTTTCAATCAATGTTTCGTCTTAAATTACTTGCGGCGACAGATTTATTCTTAAAAATATCTCCAAAAAGCACTAAATTTCTATTTAGTTTATTGATAAAATTACTGAAAGATTATCCTTTTATACATATTAACACACATATATAGATAAATGTTTGATTATACTGGCGATTTTATTTCTTTCTTGTTTCTCTCTCCTCTCTCTATGTTTATATAAAATCTTTTAGGATAAACTCAGGTAAGATGGCCATACAGGAAAGATGGCTCAACTCATGTTCATTCGAGGTTTCATGTCGAGCCAGATTGAAAGAACATAGGTTGGCCATCTTCCCTCTATGGCCATCTTACCCGAGTTTACCCTGCTCCATTTAACATCCATATTTATATAAATCTTCTCTAATAAATCTCTCTCTGTTACATTACTTCATTGTATACGTTCTGCTTAAATGGCAATGTCGATGCGTGCAAGCAGGTAGCATCGCACAGTGCATCAAGCAGGTGAGAACACCGAGGTTCAAAGAACGAGATACATCAGACGCTGTACATGTGTCGCACATGTGTCGAGCCTGTAACGTGGGGAGAAAGGGAGGGATTGTCGGCGCCCGAAAGGAAAAGAGATACCGCACTTTTTTCGGTGTACACGGGTGTGTGTGTGTGTATATATATATGCACGCGCGCACATCGGTGGGTCGTTCACAGGCTAACGCGCAATATGCAGCAGTATATGCGCTCACCGCAGAATAGGTCGCCCGCGTGGCGATGCGACCGCACTCCGACGCTATAATTACCTGCGCGCGCTGCTCTAACGGGTATCTCTGCTGCGGTTGTATACGGAAACTAAATTATTCGGGCTCCCGGGTACGCGCGATATAAGACCTCCTTCCCGTTTAATAGCGAGCCGAGATGGAATTTTCACCGCCAATCCGCTGCGCGACCGTCGGCACCGCGCGTTAACTCTTTATCTATCATCTCGTAACTCGTAACGCGCGTACGGATTCTAAACATTGCAGCATATCGACAAACGAGAGCAATGAACGTTGTAACTTCAATACGTTACGTGGATTTTTTATTTCCAAGTTAATTACTATTGCACAATATGTTAATAATTTTTAATTCGCTAGAAAATATTAAGTATATATACACTTAATATTTTATTAACTGCAAAGAATGTTTAAGCGATAAATCAACAGCGTACAGTTCATCGCATACAGTTCATCGCGTACAGTTGAACGATAAGAAGCTAAACGTTCTTATTTTTCTGGGAATCAATTCACTCAATCATGTATTTACTCCACAGATATAATTGTCATGATTCATTTCCACAAATAGGTTAGCCATTTTTTCTTAAAACTACGCATAAATTTATGAATCTGTGATGAACCAGTTTATTATATTATTTAACATATTCTAAAAAATTGTCTTTAAAATTTAAAACGCATCAGGTTTTTTTAGTTATAACCAAAACAATAATTTTAGTTACTTAAGTCGGTACCTTCTTATCTAAATCCAACAAAGATTATAAGCTTATCATGTTTTCCTAGATCGTACGTAATAAATTTACTTTCCATCAAACTTGCATTTCTTCGTGTTGATGATTAAAAAAACGATAAGAATTTCAGTAGTTGTTATCGCCGCAACAATCACAAAAAGACCTATCGGCTGACGTGATGGAAACGAGACACGCGATACGTCGAAGCCGTAATTTCGACCAGCGTTAGACACAAGCGAAAACCGTCGCTTCCGTCGAAATCACAACCGCGAGAAACTTCGTGTCTCCCCTGCGACAACAAAACACAAGTTATTGCAACATCGTGTAACGTCGATGCAGCGGAGTGCACGCTATGCAGACGCCACCAGTACGTGACAGAGACACGCGGGGAGTCCCGCGCGTGCACCCAATCGCTCTTCCGGCATATAATTTTCCCGCACAAAGTTAATATTACCGGCGCGGTAATTGTTCGCTACCGTTACCGGATCCTCCCCGGAGTTGGCCGGCCTGACTCGCGTATTGACCGACGAAGATCTCTGTCCCGAATGATTGAGCGGCTCTCTTTTGTTTCCCTTCCTCTGAATGCTGATCAAGGATGCACCGTTATTCGAACTGACAGTTACGACATTCGCTCACAATCGGTGAAATCAGCGCGCTGGTAATGCTGGTATACCAAGGATATCGGAATCGACGAGACGCGGTCTATTTGCACGCGGTCCGAAGCTGAAATCGTTGCCATTGAATCTTGATTATAACATTGCTGACAAAATTATGATAGTAATAAAAATAGATATATTAAATTAATTTGGAGAAAACGTCAGTTCGGTTAGGACTGGGTTTTAGTAGACTAATAATATTATTCGCGTACAATTCTTATAGCAGTGATTGTATATCCTAATAATCGTGTTTCACTTATTATTACATTAAATTATATTATAGATATTAAAATGCAAACAAATAAAAAATTATTTCGTGATATAAGTCACGAAAGAAAAACTACATATAATTATCGCGACAAATTCGCGAGAAATCGAAATTTATTGTTTTTCACTATCGTCCTATGTGTAAAATGTTACGAAATCGCCGACCTTAACTTGAAAACGATCGAAAAATGCGATTTTACTTTTCGCGATACAATTCGGAGATCTTACTTTCGGCGGCCTTTCACAACGCGAGGATCGTCCGAGCGAGCGGTCGGAGCGAATCGGGGATTCGCGGAATAAGGCATGTCGGCCGGCAAGGCGGGAACGAGTCTTTGCGCGCGGTGGCGCAAAGTGCCGAGGAGAAAGCGACCTACTTGCGGGTCGAGTAATTATAAGCCTTGAACCGGAGTAAACGAGTCGTCAAGCGAGCGAGCGAGCTGAGCGGCCGGCAACGTTCGGGCCGCCGCGCGCCGGCGCCGCAGTTCAACCTGGATGTTGTTAAAACCAGAAATGGAAAATGGAATCAAAACCGAACTCTGGAATTCGAGAAATCTTTTCACGAAAACAATCCTTAATTTGAAAAGCATTAAATAACTTAAATTAATTAGTCTGATTATTATTGCGAGAGTAATTACATAATTTAAAAGTCATTAATGTTCCGAAAATGTAAACTTTAAACAGGTTGCATAACAAACAAGTAATTTATATCTAATATTCTCTATCATGTCTCAAAAACGTTTCCTAAACAGGCTAAAACACGATCCTGCATTACCTATATCTTGTATAGTATATAATTAAATTTTAACATTTCACATTTCTCGAAAAGCATGTATAATAATTATTCTAGCTTGTAGCGAGCAAATCAACCTTATTTAATAATTATTTTTGTCAAACATTTAACGTAATAATAATATTATAAATGTTATGTGTAATTCGCTTTCGTAAAATGTACTGCAGAGATCCAACTAAATGTAATTTCCTAAATAATTACTTTGTTTTTCGCAATTTAATGCAGTATGAGATACATATTTCATATATGGAGCCATATAGAATTATTCAGCTAATTGAGGGCATGAATACGTGCTTTAATTTAATTAAATATGTAACTTATAAAAATTTAATTTAAAATGTAAACAATAAAAAAACAGAAATGTTATACCCTGGTGGCATAAGTTCCCGAGATTACGATTAAAATAGAAACACGAGACTCCGGACGGCGAAACGCAAGTGCGGATTGTACCGGGTGTCGTCAATTCTCTCCGAGATACACCTCTGACTCTCTCTGTTTTTCTCTCTCTCTCTCTCTCTCTTTCTCTCTCGTCGGGCCAGCTCAAACGCGCAAAGTTCAACGGTCGTACGTGGGTGGTGTTTCTGACCCCGGCGAGGATACCGGCACGGCGCAGAGGGCGACGGGCGTCAGAACGCGCACAATGGTCCCCGGGAAGGGCGCAGCGCGTGTCGGGATTCCGCGCGAGTATACCGGAAGTGGACTGCGCTTTGCGCATCCGCGCTTTGCGTCGCGTGGGCTTTCCCGCTCTCCAGCGTCGCGACGTTCCGCGTCGGGATCGTCGGGCGTCGTGGCCGCTGCCGCCGCTGCATTGATCGGGAGGCCTCATCCGCCACCCGCCCGCCCCATTCCCGTTCCCGTTCCCGTTCCCGACGCTCCCTCGCCGACGAATCATAGTCGGCGGAAACGCGGGGATGGTGGTGATGGTGGTGGTGGCGGCGGCGGCGGCGGCGGCGGCGGCGGCGGCAGCAGCGGCGGCATACGAATTTTGATTGCAACTGCAACCCGATGTTTCGCGATCGTACCGAATGAGTCAATAGGACACCCGCGAGCGAATTGAAATCCGATAACATGAGATTCATCGTTCGTGGCGAATTGCACTTTTTCCCGACAATCCGGTAGTTTACTGACTTTCCGATGGTTTCAAGTTCTTTTAATTATTCCAGGATATTTCCCTGAAGAGATCATCAAGCGTATCCGTTTCATAAAAGAAATAAATAAACTGATAACTCGAAATTAAAATAAATTGATTAGCTGTGATATAACTATCTTACAGAGTCGATAGTATCAATAAAATAAAAATCAATAGATAGTTACAAGTCGAAAATATAGTATAACTTGTGTTGCATAAAATATGCATTAAAATTGTTTATTAATGAGTTGAATAAATTAATATAATCACAACTTGAAAAACAGTTAATTATTTCTGCTTATATTTTAAAGGTCATTTCTGTAAAAGTATAACAGTTATGGTAAATAATTCAACATTTCTTGCTGTCATTCGAGTGCAACGTATAAATTAAATATACCGTTAAACGGAGATTTCTAATATGATTTGCTAATAAATCAATACAACGATTTTGACAGAAATCGATGAGTAGTTGGAGCGATGCAAATGCACGAAAGCGAGATATTCAAACACGAAGCCATTAGTTTAAAATTTCATTAAAAAATCAGTGCAACTGTCAATACCGAAATCGAATCCACTCGGCGTAATTTAAAGCAGAAAGAATTCTGAGAAACTTGCGAATAAAGTGCACATTCGTGGTACAATCCTGCGATAATATAATTTCCATTCCCACGAATAATGCACGTGATCTTTTTAATAACTACCACTATTACCTCTGATTCGCAGAGAGAGAGAGAGAGAGAGAGAAAGAGAGAGAGAGAGAAAAAGAGAGAGAAGGAATATCTCAATCATCCTAGTGTAGGATGTACAAAGAAACGGTACACGCGGGAAACTCACAATAAGAAACGAGGCGGAACGGGAAAATTGGCGAAGCCACGGAAATGTCCGAGAGATCGTGGAAATGTCAAAGTTTAAGACGCGGGCACCGTGCGCGTCCTCGGAAAACCGTGCGGCGAGGTCGCGGCATTCGCAGTTGGCGCGACTTCGCGCAGCTGCCGCCTCCGGCTCCGGCTCCAGCACCGGCACCGGCACCGGCACCGGCCACCGGCACCGGCACCAGCACCGGCACCAGCACCGGCACGTGGACCCATTAACCTTTCGTCGAAGCTTTGATGTGTACCGAATCAATTTACTGGCTTACTCGTTAAAGTTCACCAATACTAGCCGTCACGTTGTATCGACGTAAAATGCTTCGTTCGCAAACTTATGAGACAACAATGGCGACGCCGATTTATGAAGGGTGCGTTAAGGGTAAGCGAAGAATAATACCTCAGGATTACGTGCGGACAAGATAGGGACTGCGATATAGCGATAAGAAACTTCCATTATATTATTCTTTATCATCATAAACTTTAAAATAGACGCGAGATACACAATTAGATATCTATATATGTTGACCATGCAGTTGTAACCGATAAAACTAATTTAAAAGTGTACCATCATAAATGTAATAACAGTAAGTAAAATAATTTCAATCCTGCTCACAATTCTGCTTAAGAAAAAAAAAAGAATTCCACGCGACGAGTTAGGCAAACTCATTCGTGCCGAGAAAAGAGCGACGGACGTTTCACAGCGAGGTCAAAGTTTTTGCACTCGCCGGCTGCCTAATACCGTCGCTTCTCCATCTGTTTTATGACCGAGGAATTTCACGAAGGCGAAGGCGACGTGAAAACTCGAGCGGAACAAGGAATCGGTGTGTTTCGGGATCCTTCCGAGGAGAGGGGAACGGGAGGCGGTCCGCGGGAAAAGGGGAGAAAGATGATAAAAAGGAAGCGAGGAGACGGGAAAGGAAGAAAAGGAATGTCCATTTCTCGTCGTGAAAGAACGATTTCCTCGTCATCCCATCGAAACCTTCCCGTTAAAGACAGATAAAGAAATAGCTCATCTCGATCTGACTTGAGAAAACGAATAATCAGACACAATCAGCTCTTTTTATTTCGATCAGAAGGATGAACAACGCTATTATCCAGCTACAAAATATTTCTCTCGAGTTTACCACTGTTCCGTTTAGTAAAATTTGTGTCTTATTGGAAGAAAATTTCTCCATTTCCCCAATTTTTCGCCAATATCACTTTGCGATTTAAATTTTGAATTTTTATTTATCCAAAGTTATCTATTTATTTGTAATAATTAAGAGTTAAACTACGATCGGTTTTACGATTTTTAATTGATATATATCTTTTGTGTGCGTGTGTGTGTTTTTATATAGATAAACTCTAGCTGTAAAATATTTACCGTGTTACCTTTGTTTTTGTGAAACATCTATTAAGGACAGTGAAAATCGCAATTCACGCCGAATATCGCACAACAAAAAATAGAATCACGCGGGATTACCCGAATGCACGTCAACGCTCCATTCGTCGAGCTGGTTAAAACGAATAAAAATGCACGAAGCGTGTCCATGAATATCAACGAAATACCTCGCCGCTAAACGTTTACAACGACTGCTACGAGTAAACGATCTATGACGCGATCAATGTTTTTCTCTCGTTGCTTTTTTTTATCATCAACGCACTCATCGAAACAGTGAACAATCTATAAAACAATTACTATTATTATCTATCTGTATTGAATACATGAATGCATCAGATGTGAAATGTCAAGTTTAAAAATACCACGCAAAATAAAAAAAGATCACACAGATAACACACTAAGTTAATTAAATTATTCAAAAATATTCACAAAACATGTTTTAGAATATCAATGAAATCCCATGCTAATCATATTTTTCAGGGAAACGTTCTGAGATTGAGAATCCCCGGCATTCGAAAATAATATGGAAATCCCAAGAAGATCCTGATTTATATCTCACATTCAATAATTTCACTCTTTTCGCTTTCTTCAAACAAACCACAATTCTTATCATAGTTTATAAAGTCTACCGCAAACGCTTCATCCAATATCGTTTTATCTTCTTTATACAGAACATATAAATCCATCAACCGTGAAAGAGTTAACATCGCGATTTGCGATGAATGGTACGAGAAAAGATCACGTAGAATTACTCGAGTATACGCTACGAGTCGCGCAGTTTTTAAACGCGCAAAAACGCGCGAAACGTGTACCGGAATATCAACGGGATTCACTGAGGAACAAACGCGCGTTTATTCGCCAGGCTGTCGCGAATAAACGATCGCTCCCTGGTCGATCGCGCGCTCTCTTCGTCCCCAGTCGGAAATCGCATGCCGCAGGACGCTATCGAGGTATCGTGCGATCATATATATTTTACAACGAGAATCTCTAGCAAGTAGCAGAACGTACATAAGTATACACGAGCGACTCCTCGCATGTACGCGTATTCTCATGCAAATCCCGCTCGGTACGACGACCTAGAAAGCTGTTAAGTGGCGTGGCAGCGGCGGCCCGCGCAGCTCCCAAGACGCCGTTACGATTCCATCCGCTTTAAGAAAACCAAGTTGGCTGAATCAAGTTCGGTAAACTGTATAGATGACGACCCAGTGAAGAGTGAGAATTATGAGCCGCGGAAGAATTCTTCGGAACAATATTATGCAATCGTGAGATTTACTGGAGAAAACGCGGAAACTGGTGCGCATCCGGTCCCACGATTAGTAATTTAGCCCTCGCGATGTTTGACTGGCTTGAAAACGACGCCAATTCTAGAAAAATATCCGCGATTTGTTTCGATAACGGTAAAAACGCTATTATCTGTTTGCGCGCGATATATATAATATATCTAGCAGCATCAATACTCGCATAATCTTTATAAACGACGTATAGATTTTCAGTAACACATTTCAGTAGTTAACTCGATTTCCAAAAATGACGGGTTTATCTCGTGATCAATTCAACTATTATCGCGGCTTCGAGTAAGAACTAAGCGGAATTTGCACATGTTCCGGAAGACTAGCGAGTTATCCTCCGAAGGACAGCAAGATCCGGGAAATCGACTCAACTCGATAACCAGGATCTTGACCTGGAATTGTAATCCGGGAATAGTCGCTCACACCGGTTGGAACGAGCTCTCAATTTGCATGTATCGATCGGCTGCGTTCAGAAACGAGACGCGGATCCGACGAGCGTGAAACTTTGACAAGCTGCTCGGAAGAGCGAAGAGTCGATTAATGTCATGGAGCTTTACTAAACATTTCGTCTTGGGACGTATCGACGACGAATGACGAAACGTCAGAGACGATTCGAGATATCTAGATTCTGATAAGGATAAACAAGTAATCAAAATACCTAATAATTCCTCTTTCGGCGTATTTCAATCGTCATGTAATACATGCATGTATGTGGTGCGGTATATTATGTAATTCGCAAATATCCGATACACAAAATTAGAAATAAAAAAGCTCAAATCTACCTTCTGTCGCAGTATATTCTACTGAATAAAATATCAATTGTTCAAACATTGATTTACGTATATTGATTTCTAACAATCAAATCAAGCAAATATAATTCTAAACTTATAATATTAACCTTTAGAGGCCAGGAAAAAAAATTTTTTTTTTAACTATTTTTTCCTTATTCAACACACCAAATTTTTCCTGAAAACATCAAATAGCTTGTGTTTTTTGGGTGGTCGATATTTCGATCACCCCCGGCCTCTAAAGATTAAAACTATATATAATTATTATATTTATTTTATTTTGATTAATTTTTCGCTCATGTTTTTCTTTATTTCAAAACATTGTAATTGATAACAGACGTGTTTTACTGCGTATTATTCATTTCTAACTGAGGCGTGATGTCATAATATCGTATTTTCATTTATTCTTTATTGAAATAAACTAACTTAATCTAATAAAATATAAATCCTGATATCACAATAATATCACTAAATTTCTGTCTGATCCTTTATGCAAAACTTACTAGTGTGAGTCCATATCTTTTCTTTCATTAATATAAAATAACCTCAGATTTTTCTCTTTTAAATGTAGAATATCATCGTTACTCTGTGTATAATTAATAATTTTTTATTGAATATTAATTCTTAATAAATCCAGAACAGAGAGAGAGAGAGAGAGAGAGAGAGAGAGAGAGAGAGAGAGAGACGAAAGCTCTCGACAGTCAACTTAAATAATCGCGCCATATTAATGTTACTTGCAACATAACGAGCTCCGTGTTTATAAGCGAGAAAATGAAATCATAATTAAGGCCTGGGATCTGGGATCTATAGTTCGTCAGCGTATAACGCCATCGAGGACGACGACGAGAAATGGATTGCCTCAATTTGTCCGATTGAAACTATCCCGGCACTATGCTCGGAATTCCTATTAATCCGACGATCCTCTTTCTCCATCCCTTTGTCTTTCTCTCTTTCTCTCTCTCCCTTCGGCGTGTATCTCCTGCCACGCGGTCTTTCTCCTCACGTTTATCCCACCTCTTCGCCAACCGGGAACCAGTTCGAGCAAGTCCGGTACAACGATATTTCATTCGGGACGCGAAGGCGCGAGGGGCGGGCCACCTTTTTCTCAACTTTCTTGCACACGGCCGCTAGTCACGCCGTGTCTACGCGTGTTAATTTTAATAGCCTATCTAACGATCCGCGCGGATCTGATCTCACCGATACGCGAAGGCCGCCGCTGCCTAGTGCGATATAAGCCTGGCGATAAGAGTTTCTTCAATAATTCGTATATACGTATTGTGCAATAAGAATAGCGGCAAAGTTATACGAGGAATGTCTTATGTACTTGATGACCTTGTTACTGAAATACATTCTTGCCATCAGAATACTATATAGAGTTGAAAAAAAGAGATAATAAAACTCAAGGACAAAAAGACATGGTACAGTTAGAAAGACATAAATTATATTAAAAAGTTACGTTACGTAAAAAAAGAATTCATTTTTACATTAAACGTTTATCCCTGACAAAGTTAACACTGTCTTTGGTTCTGTTTCCGGCGTTTATGTCTACCATGCTTTTAACATGCAGTTAACACGCCACTTTGGGTATCAGACACTCATTACCACACGGTAAGGACGCTGGTCGTGAACTGCGTAGAACAATTTAACGAGAATCTGAAAGAGCACCCGCGGCATCCCGCCGCTCGTCTTCCCAATGAACCTGTTGCTCCTGGCAATTAAAAACGAAACGCAACGAAAAAGGAAAAACCGCCGCCACGCCGTACGCATTCGGGTAACCGCGTTTTTGCAAGGTTTCTATTCGTTCTCCCTGGTCAGAAGGTTCGTTCATCGAGAAGCGAGGATTATGGGAAGCCCACACAATCAGGATAAATGTATTTATATATTAATAAATAAACGATTAGCGGTTAAATTATTATTAAATAAATTAAAGTTAATTAACTTTTAACATGGTCAGTCTGTGAACCGTTTATAATTTGTTTTTCATTTCTATTGTTAACAAATGTCATATACAGGCGGTTATTCAGCGTCAAGATAGAATATTGGCTCTTTGTTGAGATTTATAATATTTATAATATAAATTTTCTCACATTCTTCAATAAAAAAATATATCATAGATCGATAGAAGAAAACGTAAGAACTTTATCGCAAGACAAAAGTAATTTGAATAAATTAAAGCGATTATTTATGAATCAGTGATTGTTTACTATAATTATTTCGTCGATTTTAATATTTTTTTATTTTATTACTATATAATATTAAATGAACAACAACAGTATTGGATTTAAATTGGCATATCACGTGTATTTCAACTGAATAAATAATAATCTCTCCATCGCGCAAAAAGAGAGCATGTTCTTTCTCTCGTATGTGAACGATATCGACTAGATATTTTCAGCGGTGCAAATACAAGCGGGTGATTGTTGTGCTTCGCACAAAGTGCTTCAAAGTGGTCGTTCAAAGCGAAAAGAAAACTTTTCAGTTGGTGGTGTTGTTCAATGTCCCAAATCACACAGCGACTGAGAGACGATTGTTTTCTTAACTCCGCCTCGAGAGATTATTCCTCGAGAGTATTAACATGTTGACTTCAAAGTACAAACCTCAAAAATCATTCCATAATTTTCATATTCAATGTAAAATATTTTCAGAACTAATTTCAAATTACAGTCCCTTTGATGGAATCTAAATCGATCGCAAAATTTTATCATTCAACATAAAATATTTTCGTAATTAATTTCGAAATACCAACTCTTTGACAAACTTCAAATCGATTACGATATTTTAATATTCAACGGGGAAATATTTCCATAATCTCGAATCTCAAAATCCTGAAATGCTTCGCTTGAATTTGAACGCGCGCCATTCGTCATTCGATGTCCTGTGAATAATATACAAATCACCCGAGTCGAAATTTTGACCCTTCATTAAACCTTTAATTCTAAAATTTAGTAGGAGCTAAGATGTAAAGATAGGCTCAATTATAATGATATAATTTGCTCCTACTTTGACCCTAACGCTGTCTCAAATTTCCCTTTTCACTGTTTTTAGCGTTAAAATAGGTTGATTTATATAGGAGCTATAAAGCTAGCAAAATAGGTTTAATTATAAACCTCTATTGACCCTTCATCTGCTATCTAGAATATACGTTCCCCCCACACTGAAAAAAAGTAGTTAGATCCAAGAAAATATTTTTTCACATAGTACCAATGGTCTTATTTACTTAATATAATACTTAATTTAAGTAAAGATATCTAATTCTAAATAAATATGTGATTATATTAAGTAAATAAGACCATTGGTACTATGTGAAAAAATATTTTCTTGGATCTAACTATTTTTTTCCAGTGCAGGGATGAGTGTAACACATTATTTTCAACGCCAAATTTATATAGAAATTCTGAAAAATTATATGAAAAATTCTGAAAAAAATTTTATAGTCCTGGTGAAAATTTTTCTCAGAATTTTTCATATAATTTTTCAGAATATATAATATATCTATATTTTCGGAATTTTTGTATAATTTTATATTTTTTTCAGATTTTTTAATATAAATCTTAGATTATAAATCAGAAGTCAAATATTTCATGCGATTAAAATTTATTAGAAAGAATATACAATCAGGGGCTTGTTATGTAATGATTTACAATTTAATAATAATAGTAAAAGAACTTGTAACTACTTTTACAATTGCGTTGTATAATATCTAGTAACTTACAAATTACATCAGCAGAAAAAATTTGCAATTCATTTTCATTATCTGTAATAAAAATAATTTAATTAATTAATTAATTAATCGCAATGAATTCGTTAAGAGTTCGTTAAGGATTCGGTTTTATTTATATCTATTTAAACTTATTTTATTTATTTCATTTTATTTTATTTATTTTATTTTATTTATATTTATTTTATATTTATTTTTATTTATATTTATTTATATTTATTTATATGAACCAAAGAATTTTTATTATTTGAAGCATTTTTTAAGATCTTAAAAATGCTGTACATGGGAGCGTCGAGCGTCGTGCGTCAAGCGTCAAAGGCGCGCGCAGCACCTTTCCGCAGATGTGCAGAAAACGTGCAGAATTTAGCGTCTCGACGCAAGTTCGAGACATCATAAAAGTAAAGAGGTTACATACACTATTAACATTGAACATTTATATTTAATAGAACATGTGATCTTTTTACTTCTACGGCGTTTATTAAACTCGTGTCATTAGTCATTTTATTAACGGCAAGACGCTGAAATCTGCATGTTTAGAATAGAGCATTAATCCAGGACTTGGTTTAGACTTCTGCGCAAGGTACTGCGCGCGTGTTTGACGCTTTGACGCTCGACGCTCGACGCTCCCATGTACAGCACTTTTAGAGGTATGATTTTTGCATAGGGGGTGCGACAACGCGTTACACGTGGTTCGGTAGCCAATCGCATCATATTACGTATTTCCCTACATATTTTTATTTCCAGGAAAAAATGGGAAGTTGATTAACTTATATTATTCCAAAATATATATATAAGTTACGTGATCTTTAGCCTTATTACGTTTTTTATACGGAAACCATATTGACGGATTCATAAACACATTATTTCTCTTAATAAGTAAGCAAAGTAAAAATATGCTCTGCGAAGATTTCTAGATTTCCAAAGTGTTTAAGGGTTCATATGAATATTATAAATATAATAACCTACCGCTTATAGCAAGGATTTTTGCCAGAGCCTTTGTTTCTTTCTGTGTTTTAAAATCTTATAGTTTTACAATTTTGTTTATATGTCTGTCTTTCTTGGGTATCACTGATAATTTTACTACATCTTTTTGCTCGCTTTGAAGCCACCAAATTAATGCAAATTTTTTTACTTGAGGCATAATTCTTATATAAATAACTTCTTTATTTTATATTTCAAGATGTCATTTAAAATAAATGAATGATGCATAGCATACATTTACGACAAATTCAAAGCTGTTTCAAGTCTGAAGTTACTGCGAATATTTCATATCATATGTATATATAGCTGAACTCGTGTACACTCGTTGTACTTGAAATAAAATAGATATATATTTAAAGTTTGGCAAAAGTGTCTGTATTTAAAATATAATTAATTGTAAATATTTAAATATATAATATGTTATATATAATATATAATATATAATATGTAATATGTCACATTGATACACAATTGGCTAGTTCTCAAGATCAGTTTATTAAAATAATTAGAATAATAGAATTATTACCAAATAATGATATTCGAAATTTTTGTTTAAAGAAAAAAAAGCAAGTTAAGATTATACAAGAAATATATCCGCATTGTTAGTGTTGGAATTTATAAATTACAACAAATTACAGATATTATTACAACTGCATTAAACAATAGTAAAATACCGTACAATAATACTGTAATATATCAATATTTTAGGCTTTTATATCATAACAAACTTTATGTATCTAAAATGTATAATCGAAGTTTGCAAACTGAATCATCTGTTGTACAATATTTTCAGAATAATGAAGAAAGATTAAGTATTATTCATTGTTTTATTAAACTTTCAAATTGTAATCAACCTTTTTGTAATTGCTGTCATCAACATTATGCGGTTATTGTAAAATTCTTAAACATGATATATTTGTCACTACGGGTTATCAATTTGAGTATTCTACTGCACAATTTTTGTATAAATGTTATGTAACAAATAATTTCTATGTTATTCCTGTTAATGCTCTTATAACACCTTGTGTTTATGTAAATTTTGATAATTTAACATATGTTGTTTTACCAATTAATAAAAAGGAACTTGAGTAAAATTATTCGTTACTTCTCTTTTAATTGTCGATTTAATTTTATTTAGCATTTGTATGACATATATTTTTGCCTCGGGGTATAGCGTTAAAATTAAATCTGTAGAATTAAAAGTTTAAAAGAGGAGTTAATAAGTATAATATCATTAAAATAGGTTTTATTAGCTGTGGAATATCTCAGTGTCAAAGCAGCATTAAAATTTTGGGAGCATTGTAGCTTCAAAGTAGTATTAAAGTAAAATGTATAGAATTAGAGGTTTAAAAAAGAAGTTAATAAGTGTAATATTATCAAAGTAGGTTTTCTTTAGGTTATAGAGTATCTAAGTAGGTGCAAACTATCCTTAAGAATGTCAAAGTAGTATCAAAATTTCGACTCGGGCAATTCTTTTTAATGAACGTTTTCTTTTCCGTAACTTTTATCGAGAAAATAGATCAATTATACAACAAGGGAGTTAAAGGACCCGTCATTTATAGTACCGTTTATCCTCGTTCCTTTCCCTCGGTCCGACTCCCAACGGCGCACGTGGGCGCCGCCGCCGCCGCCGCCGCTTTCTCTCTATGTGAGTGCTTCCGCGCCCGTGTATATACGTGTGTATACGCGTTGTGTCGCTGTGTGGCACATCCAGCTACACGTTGCCGGGTAATATCGATCCCCTGGTATATCGCGGACATACCTCGCTAGACACTATATCGCGCGTTCTCGGCGTTACGCTCGCGTCCGATCGCTCACCCCTTTCTCTCTTTCTCTCGCGATAACGTATACGCGCGCGCGTATCTGAGTTTTCGGTGATAGAAATTTAATGGCTCTATATGTGCGAACATGACTTGTTCGTTATTCGCGTCAGATTAATTACAAGACAAATTCTTGTATGTATTTAATACATTTCTTGTTTATAAATGTTATTTTTGTTATTTATTGCACATCGAGATTTTACATAGAGAATAACAGAAAAAACGACATCTCATGTGTAAATAAATAAGATATATGATATATAAAAACGAGGAATAACGATTTAAAAAAAAGAGAAAAGAGTTAATAACATAAAAATGTAATCTCTCTAGGCAGGCTCTGTACGTTTAGGTAGAAGAGGAAAGTTTTATTTGAACGTAAAATATAAAATATATATTACATCTCTCCTCGCAAAGTAAACGTTTTCAAACTCATAAGGTTGATTTTCCTGTTATCTCTAAAGGGAATTCAAGCGCTTATGTATTAAAATAAACTTACTAATATGTCGTTTAAAATCCAAAAAATAGATCAATTTTACTCTCACGAGGAAAGATCGGGAAAATTGATATAATAGTCTGGCTATAGAGACGTGCATATAGTCCTATATGATGGATATATATTTGTCGTATCCTGTATCTAAAGGTAGATACTAACTGTAAATACAGCTGACGCCGACAAGGAATTCCCAATGAGAGGATACCATCAAGAGAGAATGAAAGTGCATCGCGATTAATTACACCAGTACAGAGACACGCGTACAAGAGACGAGTATTTTATCGAAGATACCCCGCCGCCGCCGCCGTACCGCATTACGATGTCGAGAGAAAACGGCCGCTAATTGCTAACATCTCGTCGTTAATAATAAAATCCCATTGTTTACAGCGAAATGACGCATGTCCTTGTACATCATCGAGCGCAGTCGTAAAAGCGTTATCGCGCCTTCCCTCCCTCGGCATTATTATGATCCGATCGTTGTGACGCATATCATATACATATTCGAGTTAGGCGAGCGTGAAATACGGTATTGGCGTGCACAACTTGACAAGGATATTCGCGATATTTAGTCGTGTTTGGTATAGTCAATCGAAGTAATTGAACATGCGGCGTATGATGCCGCGATATTTTCCAATAATAAAATTAATAAACCATACGCGCGCGTAAGCGTATCATGGACCAACGATAATTAGTTATATGTATTATGAAAATGCACGTTACACCCTCTCCTCTTGTCTGTTTTTACAATTACCTTCATTCACTTTATCTCCTATAGTGGCGATTAAGAGATATTTGTCTCGAGTAGATAAGTAAATAAAAATAAACCGACACTGGCTGTCTCGGGCTGTCTGGATGTTTAGATTATTGTCTGTCATCAAGAATTTTAGCATTCTCTTTTACGAAAGAATTTCAACATATCGAATGTCTTGGTAATTATTAAGAAAATTCCACGAATAAATCATTATCGAAAGATGATTAAAAGATATGAATGTAGCTGTTGTATATTAAATATTAGTTTTCATACAGTGATATATTAAAAAATTTGCATACAGGAATATCATAAAATCTTAGCTGAGCTACTAAAGAATGCTTGAATTGTAAAACATTCGAATGCGAATCGGAGGCAACGAACGTCGCGGGCGTACTCGCTCACAAGCAACATTATCACCGTCGCAAACAAGCGAGAGAATAAGCGTATACGAGCGATCGTAAAATTAAAAACTGGTGTTCCACCCGCGGGAAAGGTTGCCGCCAACGTATATAACGCGCGAACTTTACGACCACGCTTCTTCATCCCACGAAGCATCTCGCAAGCAATAGATAAAAGCTGAGCGAAAGATATAAGCGGAGCGATTCTCGAATTTCTATTAAATCGCCTATTAAAGATACTTAGAAGAAGTACATCAGAACGTCGTTTTAGCGAACGCTGAGATCATTTCGTCAAACAAACGCAAAAAAGTAACTTCATTAAGACATCGCTCTTCGTTAAGACATCAAGTTCGTCAAAGTATGTTCATTAATATACAAAGTTCATTAAATTGGTTCATATTTTACCGAAGTTTAAAATGCCAAGATATTGTATACATCGAGCTTCTTGTTCAGCTACAATGCGGATATTTACGTGAATTATTATACGGCAACGCAGTATGCTGCTAATATAATATAATAAATATTTCTCGATAGGATTGATTTTTTCATTCTTCTCAGATTATTAATATTACGATGTCGAAATGTGATGTTCCAATAAAACAAAAAATTAATTAGAACTAACATTGCAAAGAATTGATAAAGAAGAACTCTTTTGAAAAACACTTATATCATGTTTGTTAAAATATTAAGTACATATTTCTAGACATCTAAAATATTCGGTTTTCTCTTTTTCTGAATTTTTGGTATAACTATTTATTCTATAGTGTTTATTCTATATAAATGTTTATACATAGCCTAAGGTCAAAGACAAATAAAGTAACACAAACGTTCTTACATCCAAAAGCATGTAAAGAAATATGCGAGACACCGTAATTAACAGATCAACATCGTTAAGTACTCTTCCGAAACAAAATCTGCAATGTTTAATATTAATCGAAAGCCAAAGTTTCGTCGTTCGTTTATATCGCAACAGAGTATACGAACTTGTCGCGAAGCAATAAAAGTCTACATTACTCAATCGATATCGCCGAGACGCGAACTTCCCTTCCGCGAGATTTCCAAAAAGTAAAAGACAAAGCTCGCACATCCATAGTATAAACGCTCTTGTCAAGAGCCGGGCGCGCGATGCAATGCGATACGATAGGATGCGATGCGATGCGATGCGAGGCGCTTTATTGATTCATCCCGCTCCGTGCCCGTCTGTTGCCGCGATGTCGGTTTATCCCATCGTCGACGTATTTGCGGCGTAGGCATCTCGTGATTTGCGTTTTACGGTTTAATCGGTATCCGCGCTTGCGAAACTCGGCAGCGCTTGTCTCTATATCTCGCTTGCTCGCTGAGCCACTGGCGTACCCAGGATTTCGAGCACTTATATGTAAAACCGAGAGGAATCGATTAATTATCGGTTTAAAATAAAAAACGTCTCGTTATTACTCGGTGCATTATGTATGTTGTTTGACGCCGTTACGCGTTATACTTTACGAAGCTATCATAAATCTCTCCGGGGAGAGGCACACTCGTTCACCGTACAGTGGCTACGCCCTTGGTTCGAGTCCTTCGCACGCGCGCGAATAACGCACGCTCGGTAACGTATTTATAGGGAGAAATCGCCGATAATTGAAAAACAGTGCGCGAGGTGCGCGATCGCAAATTGCTTTCATCTTTTATCGGATAGAATGGCGCGCCACGCGTTTCCGCTTTCAATCCCGCCGGCGATCTCGCCTGCCGCGAAATGGAAACCTATTTTTTACGCGTACCTTCGATGACACCCTGTTTTGCTGGCGTGATGGCGAATTTGCTATGCGTGCGTGGTCTTTGTATGTACGACTCCACGAGTCTAGGTGGGAATGAATACCCTGGTGTAAATACTGATTGTTTTCTTTGTAATGAGACACGATGGTACTCGGTAAGATTATTGTTTTTACGAAAATATTTGTACGCGAACATTTACGTTCCGCGAAAATATATTAAAATAAAAATAATATAAATTGTCGCTTGATTCTTTTTACGTGAAAGCTGTCCAGCTCTTCATCAAAATGAATTGTATCTCGCTGCATTTCATTTTTTATAATTTATGCCATTTCTTTAAACATAATATTTATCGTTTTATCTCCGCATGCGTATTTTTATTCGAATATATGTTCGTGACAGTTCTATGGGCTTTATGTAAAAAACCGAAAAAAACGCAATAAATAAATTTCGCGATGCGTTATTAATAATTAAAGAAAGAAAAAATTTTTTGTCATAAATTTCACAATTGAGATTATTCCATTATGAAGCGTATCCTACGCAATTCATATATTGCGCGTTATTTATTTCTACTTTATAATAATTTGCAATTTATATCGAACCCACGGTGGAATATATGTTTTTAAGTATCGACATTTTTAATTACCTACTTTTATCAACTTCAATTCAGTAGATTTAATCATTTTAATAGACTACATTTTGATGTTTAATTAAATCTTGGAACTCAATAATAACGAAAGAATTTTAAGTTAATAAATTGAATAATCACAACTCACGTTGTTTTACGTAAATATTATACCAATTTTCTAAATGTCGTATCTTCGATAACGAACGTAAATACTTCGTGCCTCCGGCTGTTATGAGATTCAATTCAAATACACTTATAAAATGAAATAAGGATGAAATTGGCGCGTTTTTGTCATACGCACATTGCGAACAAAAATATTCTCTGCCGTATAAATATTTGCACGAGATATACGTAAACGAGATACACTCCCGATGAAATCGCACAACGTGCTAAAAGGACTACCGCCAACAGTGTGTGAAAAGTTGAAATTCAAGAAAAGGAGGAGAAAGGAACGAAAGAAGATCGAGATTCATCAGCCTCAAATCGAAGGAGAGAGAAGCCATTCGGTCTTTCTTCACTTTGATTCCACTTTAAAGCGGATCCCAGGTATCGGCGCAATCGCTCGATAAAAAAGCGATATTTCCCGTGGAGAAAAAAATCCGCGATATCGATCGATGCATGGTGTAACTCGTGTTCGAACGAGTTTCGTTAGAAAACGGGTCGCGGGTCGCAGATCGTACGACGACGGTTCCGTGCATCGAGGTCACGACTAAACGTGCACGACTGAACGTACACGTGTGCGTTCGCCGTACGCCGGTACCGTAACGAACGTCCGTTATCTCGCTGGAATTTTGGTGGAACGGCGGCACGCCGAAGTTTCATCGACCGACACAATGAATCGATCCTCCAGTCAAGTTCCGGATTCCACTTTAGCAGCAGAGTCAACTTTAGCACATCGCAAAACTGCAAGATCGCGCGAGAGAAAAGAACCCGAAGTTATTTGTTCACCGGCGTATTATTTTCGCGCTGTAATTTAATTTGTCTTTCTAATTTATCCGGTATCTCTCTTCCCGAAATATTGAAAATCTTATTAAGGAAATCCTTCCTGTACAAGATATACTCCTCGTATTAATATCGCGACCTATCGACGTAAATTGACGCAAATTCGATAGATCGCGATGAAGGAAACGAAGCGTTCCTCGCGGCAAATATGGCACAGACAACCTACGTCACCGCGTATGCTTTGCAGATCGATCGCACTACACACTCAGCTTGGTGCAGCATGTGCTTTATATTTGTAGCCTTACGTAGAGCTATATCATATATGTATAATACAAATACATTTACATCTCGAAAAAATCATATCTCGTAATAACAAACTAAAAGAACAAATTACAGCGCTATCATTGTAGTCGTAACAAGAACAATAATAAAACGTAAAAAAGTCGAGACACAAGAAACGGAGGAAAAATATATTTTTACGAGTATATATTTTTTTGTTCACTGTGTAGAATTTAAATACCAATATGTAGCCACTTTTAAAGCGAAATACCAAATTATCCGCTTATTTTTATCAAAGACCCATCTAACTTTTGCAAACACGATTCTCGTGAATTTTGGAATTATCTCGTTACTAAATGCGACTCAGTTCCCAAGAGTTCTTCGCGAAATTGGCATTCGGAAAAATTAGACGCCATTAAAGACACCCGTGCCAACGAATAAATAGCGCGCGCGATAATTGACATAGACGATGATATTGATGGGAGCGCGATTTTTATCGGACGTTCAACGAAGAAGCGCTTTTTATCGGCGCTAGAAACGGGAGAGACTGGCAAGTGTCCAAGGGTCCCTCGCGCGCGCGAACGAAGGCACTTTAATTTGTTAATGCACGTCTTCATTGGGTATTTCCTGGTCCGGAGAATTCCGTGATTCAATTTAATTAGGGTACCGTGGAGAGAAGGATCGTTATCTCGTCGACCGCCTCGTCAGGCGCCACGACGTTTTGTCGTGGCGAGTCCTCTCTCTTTCTCTCCGTGCGCTTTCAACGCTCCTCTTCCCTCGAACGAGTATTCGTCGATAATTCTTCGCGTTAACGACTTCCAACAATAATGGCTCTTAACCCGCGAAATGATCGTTGCGTCACGAAATACCAGGATACACAGAATATAATGAAAATGTGAGAAGCTCTTCGTAGATAGCGCTGAGTACATAAATCGAGAAAAGCTTTACTTTGATTTCGTATACAATACAATGTAATTCAATCACATAATTATTAAGTATTTCTGTCTTTTAGTAGCTAGCTAATTCCGGATAGCTTTCTTGCATTGCGTAGTTAAAAGTTTTGACATAATTCGACATAACAAGATTATCTCAGACAGATAATATTAGAATTGGTTTAATACAGTATCTCAATACGGATATAATAAAAAAAACCGATTATCCAGGCAGACAAAAGGTCAATAATATAGGTACCTATTATATTATCAATTAGTTGCACGAAAAACTCGGAATTAAAAGAAACATAAATAAGATGTAAAAACAATAGAGATATAACAATAGCATAAATTTAACATAAATTAAAAAATGCCTATTATTTGTATGTTCGAATATCGTCAAAGGGAGAATCTCTCAATATAGGAATACTTAACATTCCAGTATATTTTTCTACACATATATAGATGGAAGTGTTTATTGATTTTATCATGTAACCAAATCAGTGGGGAATATAATTCACATGAAATCGACGTATTCTGTCTAGAATTAACACCGCGCATCCCGTTCGCGACGGTCGATTATCCTCTTACCGCTGCGAAAGCAATTACTCCAATCGACGCGTTGACCGACGATTACCACCAACAAATGGTTTTCTTGCTCCCGTGATGCGTAAAAAATTAGCCGACCTATTATTTTGCAATAAATAATTGACCGCGCAATTACCGGTCAACAAATGCATGTCGCGAATGGCCGTTATCCGTTTTATCGCGGCATAAATTATGCGTTGAACGATGTACATCCGATAATTGGGTGAAGCGCAAATAAATTAAGAGGTTTGATTAGGCGGGAGAGATAGGGAGAATCGAGAGGAGCTTCGTGGAGGATCGTGACCGCGTTTAAACTATCGATTTACTCGTGGACAAGGCTAACGACGAGTTAACGGCTTCCACGACGAGTCGGGCGCTTATTTTTAGTCATGCCACGCCGCTGATTGCCTCAAAAACTCGTTTCGATCCTCAGCGAACGGACCTACCAACACCTACACGATCATCGCTTTCGTGTACATCACGAAGATGAGTGTTCTAATAAAAATAAGACACAAGTAATAAGAAAAGATAATAACACGATGAGATTATTACACATGAACCAGACTTTTACGAGTTTTAATACGATAAACATTGATACAAAGTAGTCTCTTTTTTTTTTCTTTTTTATCGTATCGCAGGTCACAAATACGATGATGACATGAATGACAAAAAGTGTCATTAGCGATTCGTAAATCTTTTGTGCCAACCTTGAGACATTTTGACATTCACCGAATTCATTTTTCCTCGAAACACGGTATTGCAAAAGCTCCCTAATCGCAGTCAATGGCGCTCGCGTGCTGCACGAGGTGTGTCCCATCGTGTTATGCGCTCAATGCGTTATAGATAGTGCGGTATCGTCCGCGACACATCATGTATTATTATCGCACTTGTGCCGTATCCTCATCCTCCTATCTCCCCTTTCCCCGTCGTATCACCGACAATCATCGCATTCCTGAATAAATTTTCCGAGAAGATGAACAAACATCAATCTTGGGATATACAAGCCGCGCGATAATTTCGCTTTCGTTGAGAGGAACGTGATATTTGCGTGCGCGAGTACGACAATCATCGCTGATCGGTATTACGATAACAGACACACGAATGTTCCGGACAATGTCTTTACGATAAATTATCTGAACTCAAGTGCAGAATGTAGGACAATAAAAAAAATTATACTGGCCCTTATTTCGTTAATGGGGACTATAGCTAATTATATATATATCACATCGTTCATAATCGAAATTGTACTCGTATATCTCGTTGGCTATGCGTTAATCCACCGAGATATGTCTCGCCCGTCCGATACACCGGCTACCGGTGCAAAGTGCGTCCTTGCTTTCTAATTGTAATGTAATTACGGCGCGCGCGCACGTATAGAGAGCCTCGCAACGCCACCGTCTATATTTGTCGCTCGTTCGAGCGACCGCGCTCCTCCCGAACTTCGCCCTACATTCAAGCACTGTTTCTCAGATTCGGTATCAGATCGTATATAAGCTCTATTGTGAATTACGCATGAAGACGCATTTTGCAACGTTTTACTCTCCTCTTCCACTTTGCGAAATGACTTGCGAAATGACTTCGATATATAATAATCGAAAAAATGATAAATTATCAGTTATTTAAAAAAATCTTGCTTTGTTTCTAGCAGACTTTTTGTGATAATACTTTCTTATGGTAATTCGTTAAACGCAATAATTTTTACATGAGACTAATTAATTGGCTTTTTTTGCTGATATCTTGCACGTTCCTTCGAATTAAAAGCAGTTTCGCGCTCTCGAGAAAAATACGATACGGCGATGAACGTGTATGCGATGTGATACGTGATACTTTAATAATCTCGTTCCGCGCGCAGTATCAGATTCGTACAATTTTATCCCCGATCTGTAAACACTGTAGAGATAAGTGACAGCAGATAAGTGGTTACAGGTGGTTTTCTTCATTTTCTCTACTTTCTTTCTCTCTCTTTCTCTCTCCCGTTTAGGATCCCCACTAATGCACCGTTCGTCTTATTATAGCTCCTTGTTTATGACGCTTTACTGTCGGTAAATACTAGATACGTCAGAATCTTACGTGTCGTAACGCGTCATCGTGATACGTTAAATGTAACGGTTGCGTGTTGCAAAGTCTGCTAACTAAACATTTTTACTATTTAACTATTCTAAAAAAAGGAGCTGTAAAATTGTAACACGATGAAAAATTAAACAGGAAATATTACAGAACCATAAAACCAAAAAAACCTGAACTTTTATTTTTGAGTATTTAAAATATACCGTTCGTTTAAAATATCCAACTTAACATATATAGAGTAATTATGACATTAAATTAGATATTAAAAAATTTGTACTTTTATGGAATATATTCTTTTACAGATTTACAGATTTTTAAAATGCTATCTATATTTATACTAGAATTAACGATCTCAAGAACAAAGAATCTGTTCCGTTATTTTTTAACAATAGATATAATCAATTTGATAACGTGATCCTTTAACAGAGAAAAGATTCTTGAAAAAGAGCCATCGAGAATCTAACAACGTAGGATATATTCTTTCATTCTTTAAAGAGACTCGTTTTTATGCTGCAAGCACCGACTTCCCTTCCCTGTTGTGTTGTGTACGGCGTTGTATTTGCTCTGTAATCTGACCCTCTACCTCGGCAATCGATACGCGAGCGATTTCGATAAGATAACAGCTACGATCTGGCTGGAGATGGGGCTGTTGATATTACCTTCGTAATTGACTCGCAAACGACATTCAAAGTCTATTCACGTGCACTCGATCGAACAATTAAGCCTTCAACAATAATAAGGAATATTGAAATTGCGATGCATCGTTATTCATCGTGCATGGTAAAGTCTGATAACCGCAAGAGTTTTGTCCCGCATTCCGACTCGATAATCAAATGAATTAAAGAGATGTTCGTTAACAATTGTTGAAATCCGTGAAAAAAATCGCAGGATCGGAGAAAAATACAAATCTCTCTGAATGATAAAGTTTATCGTAAGTGCTAAAGAATTGACAATTAACAATAGAGTGTGACAACAGAGCACATTTTTATTTTATATATATTGTTTATATTGTCACACAAAACTGCGTATATAAATAAACGAGAAAACTGATCTTGTAATTTGACTTGTAAATTCATCTCAAGAGCGAACTGACTAAATATTATGCTGAAAACATATTATCAATGCAAACTGGTCTGTATAAAAATAACAATATAGATAATAATAAAATGTAATTTAAGAAATGATTTCAACAAATGAGCCAACTTTATTTTTATACCAATATCATGTTACCTATCGATCGATCGAAAAATCGATTTTTATTTTTGCTTAAAGAATTTTCGTCACTTTAGTCATTCAGCGTTTCGAGCAATTTGAAAAATCGTACGGAAGCTTGTCACAAATTATGTAAATATCTCACGTTCACTTTGATAATAGGATAACCATCTAGGAAACTCAGCTCATTTCAATCTTCCCCCTTCTTACATGTAATTTCTAGGCGAGATGGTTTCTTGAGCCGTTCGCTCCTGGCTGCACCGAGAAATCGGTCGCGCGCGCGCGCGCGCGAGTGCGCGTGTCGATGCACCGACGGTGTTGGCGACGATAATGGTAGTGGCGGTGGTGGTGATGGTAGCGCGCTACTTTAGGGTCAACGCATTGCCAAGGTGGCGGCCATGTGGCACGCTCGGGCGCATGGCGGAGCGCCTGCGTGCACTCGGCCCAGCTCGAGGTATGCTCCCTCGTCCTCGTCCCGAGCGCGCGTTGCATACGTGTGCACGCACACGAGCGTGGAGCCCGGCCGTGCACACGCGTGGGCGTACCGCCGCGCCGGCTAATCGCGGCGATTCCCAGCCATGAGGGAAAACGAGACCGGAAAGTGCGCTTAACACTTTGACTGCCACGTCACACATATCGCCGATGACGCCTCTATTTTCTTGGGAGTTGTAACATCTGCTTGTATAACACATATCGGGATGACAACTTCGTTCTCCAATTGATTCGCGCTCATATCCGCTATTTATACACACATATCATGCGGATTAAGAGATAGAACTTTTAATCATAAGCATGGTTAATGTAAAAAAAATGTAATTTTGGGCATTAATGGTTAATGCCAAAAAATATATTTCCCACTTTGTTTCATATATTAAGAGTGAGAGATAACGAAAATTATTTACTATAGTAAAATCTAAAATATTTGAAAAAAATCAAGAGTGATAAACTTATCTTATAGTAAAAGCATTAAAAAAGATAAAGTGCAACTTTATTTACCCTTAAAGATTTTCCTATTATCTTTCAACCAAATGTACCGGATTAAAATAATGATATAAAAATTTATAATAGATAAGATTAAATCCGTGTCAAATGAAATCTGCTGCAATAAAGTATCTCGAGAATATGAAAGATATTACACGTTAATTGTCTCGTAACGCGATAACTCAGGGGCTAAAATAATTCCGTGCAAAATTGGCGGATCTCCGAGAGAGCGGTGCGACAATGAAGAGAACAGCTTAAGACATGCGAACCGCGTTAACCTCATTACCGTACCCCATATAGACGATATAATGATTCGTACAAAGGTGTACGAAAGCGGAAGAAAAGGCGGGAAGGCGCAGCGGAGCTTCCGCGTGAAAGAATTTGAGGCGCAGCCGTGCAGCCCGCCGGCTGTGTTGAAACTGCATGTTTGCATTTGCATTTACACCGGCTTGTCTAAATCATCGGAGCGGATGGCGGCCGATAAAAGGATCAAAAGACCAGAGGGGCGGCGAGATCGTGTGAAAGGCAAAGCCCTTTTTGTTTATAAGCCACGAACATAAGCTGGAGGATCTGGCGAACCGCCCTTTACAGCGAATGACCGATCAATTATTTTTAATCGGAGATTTATATACTTATCGCGGTTAAAACCGGTCTCGGGATTATTCAATCGTACGTTTAATCGAATTCACTTTTTATTCGCGTATTATTAATTATCAAATTGACATCGGTATTTTACCTTTACACCCAATTACTGATAGCGATTGATTTTACAACTATTTTTTAATCAAATAATTGATTATTTATTAAAATATCATTAACTTATAAAGACTAAGATATTATTTTTCTAATTAATTATACACCAAAAATTTCTAAAATTAAAGAAACATCAGCCTGTCCGACAAGGGTTCTATTTATGATCAGCAGTCTAAAGACCAAAGAGACCTTTAGGCATCCTAGGGCCCTTAAGACTCTTAGGCCCTTTGGAAACAAATAATGTAGCTATTCTCATTTAGTTCATGGGGCTTAATAAAATATCCATGAAAGATGTTACGAGACGTAACAATTGTAGCACGTCAAGCGCTTTGTCACTTATGTCAACAAAAACAGTTCCAAAAAATACAATGCGAGAAAATTAAGCATAGAACATTTTTGTACTTTTGTACTTCAATTATTGCCTACGTTACCATCATGTAAATTAAAAAAAATTGAAAGCAAGATTTGATTTACTGTCTATCCTGCTCGGCCGAAACTGAAACATCGTGCCGGATACTTGGCATAGCAATTGCATCTCGCACCGTAGGACGCAGGCCGAAAACCGCAAAGGGTCCTTGCCACAAGAGCAGAAAGAGCTGAAAAGCGAGAAAGAGAAAGCACGATCGAAGATCCCTCGACGAGAAGGCCCGTCGTGCTCGTAGCGGAGAAGGGCGGCGGCGGAGGCGGCGGCGCGGCGGCAGCGGTGGCGGAGGAGGACGAGGTAGGGGTCGATCGCAAAGCAGAGGAAGAGAAAAAGAGAGATAGAAAGAGAGAGAGAGGAAGAGAAAGAGAGTGAGTCCGGGACCGTAACTGTGACTATGCCGGGACGGCATGATGGCGGGTGGTATGGGTCGTCACGGCAACCGGAGTCGAGGCTAGCAAAAGCAGACTGCCTCTCCATAGCGCCTCCGCTCTCTTCTTCCTCTCTCCTCTGCGTCTCGCTCTCTCTCTCTCTCTTTCTCTCTCGCTTCTTTCGCCTTTTCCAACGTCTCCTGCCGTCGGCCGTTAACCGTTACGCGGCTATCTCCGCCTCTTGTTCCTCAACACGGACCCGCGCGCGCTCCAATGTATCTCTTCGTCGGTGCTCCCTTTTTCGCCAGATTTCTCTCATCCGTCTCTGCCTATCTACTTCTGCAATCAACCCACCCTCCCCCTCCTACTCGCTCTTGCGACATTAATAATCGCTTGTTTAGCCATCATTATTTACTGCTTCTGTCGTACGACGCCGCGCTTTATCGATTCGGAGATGATTTATATTGTTTTCTATTGTAAATTTATATTGCCCGTCGGTTTAGTTAGCGAACTGTCCCCATTTCGCATTTCCCGACTTAATTCGTTATCCTTAATAGCACCCATCCCGCCCCGCTCCCTTTTCGCCGTCCACCGTCAACGAGGAAGGATAGAGAAGACCGACGATCCAATTATTTCTTATTTACCAGACGATACGAATCGCGGATAATTGGAGTCGGCTGTCTAATGACGCGTCTTTATATATGTATATCTTCACATGCGACCAATACGTCCGATAGATAACAAGAACTCGTTCACGCTTGATTAACATCTTGTCACGTTATATACATATATAAATGGCACGTGTCTTTAGAAATTACGATCCTCGCTTATGAGCGACGACTTAATTTTCTGTTTAATTTGCATCTGCGTACGTCGTTCATACATGAGTAACGCGAATTAAACTTTGGCTAACGTGCACAACAGCCAAGGAAAACAAGGTACATCTAACTTTTAATAATGTGCTATAAATATCAGATAAGAACAGGCTTGGAAATACGCACAAGAATGACCAAGCATACGTCATGAGAAAAAGTCGTGACACACGATATCACCGTGACATTGGGATGGGACCTTATCTCTGAGTGGAATACACATAGATGAACAATAAATATCAAATAATAATACACAAAATCCACTGTAGATCCCGGTACATTCCTGAGATACGGTTTGACGTCAAAAGAGAAGAGGATCTTTCGATCCCAGTGGGTGGTCTGCCCGATGCAGGACGGTTTATGTATATATGTAATGTACATACGATGCCCGATGTAGTCTCAAGAATAGCGGCAGAGAGATGCGGGGGTGCCCTCTCAAGATTGAACCCGTCCAATTTCGTGGAAACGCACACGATCTCGCGCGCGGTCACCGGAGCTTATCGATCGATCCTTTGATCGGAATAGCCGGAAGACAAACCCGAACAGAGCTCTCTCGCGTACGACAAAGCTCTTCCCAACGTAATCTTCGGTTGCGAAAGACAGGAGGATGAGGAAGGGGAGGGGAGAGGGCATGGAGATATATAACGTGTCGTCGGGTAAATGGTGCAGGAGAGAAGGAAACATCGCGATTCAATGCCGTTTATCGAAATCTGTAGCTCACAAAGACGCGAGATGACGGAGTGAATGGATACAACGGAAAAATGATAGGAAATAAAAAGTGGCACAGATTAATAAAGCATGATCGAGTACAAGGGTGGTATTCTATATCGTGACTAGAATGTAGTTTATAACCCAAAAATTGTGTTTTGCAAGTGGCAATTGCGCTACGGTTCATGTATATATTACGCATTATGTATATATTCATTATTTAAACATTGTATGATATTTTAATATCGTGTACATATTTCTTGTTAATAAAACTGATTTGAAGTTATAGAGGAATTTTAAAATAAATCAATGCAAAATAAATATGACTTAAAATTCTTCGCAAAGTTTCGATGGCCGAAATAACAAAACGTGCGACGTTTATAATCACCAGTGATCCTGAATTGAGAAACGATAGCGAGGTAAAATACGGTTACAAGTTAATCGTCTGCCGGGAATAATGAGAAGCAACGTCGTTGATTTTCCTCGTTGTAAACTTCTCGTCGAGATCTCGACGAGCGCACTTTTGCGCGTCACGTGAACGTAATCGCAAACGAACTTCGTAACTTCTCGCGTAACGACCAAGAAAACGTTTCACCGATTGCCGCGAACGATTCTCCCGGTATTAGTACTCTCCGCTAATTCTCGGCCGTAAATCGCCAATCGACCGCGATCGATAATTAACGATGTAACACCATGCAGTTGTCGTAGGCGTCGCGTCGTCGACGTATTGCGTCGTGAGAATCGCGCTTAAAATATCGCACGCAAGTGCACGTGCGAACGCGTATGCGTGAGATATAGACTCGGAGATCCTCGGTATTTCCTTCCCGCTGGTTTTCTTCCTCCCTTCTCTTTCATCCTACGCCTCTTCGTCTTTCCATCTGTCTCCGTCTCTGTTCGCTTTATTGCCACTTTCCCTCCTGCCACCCCCTCTCCCCTTTCCACAGCCCTCTAGCATACATACCGCTTTGCTGCGAGTCAGCGACTAAAATCCTCTCGACTTCGTCGGGATATCTCGACGACCTGTGCACTTTAGTCGAATGATTTCGTCGGAAGAAAACAAACACGCGCTGACAGATACTCGTGTGTGTATGTGTGTGTGTGTGTGTGTGTTCGCGCGAGTTTTCACTGCCCATTAAAAACACTCGAGTCAGAATCTCACCAATAAGCCGTTTTCAATTAGAAAAGATCTTACATATGCAAAATGTATCTTATATTTGTTTTCCTACTCATTGTACTCATATGTAAATCTTAATAAAAAAATTATTTTTCCGTTAATAATATTCTATTTTTCATAATGCAAATTAACGCATCAATAAATCATTGTCTTACACGTAGATAGTTTTGAAAAATTATAAGCAAACAAATTTTAAATCGCCTTAAAATTTTTATTAAATTATATGATGATAATTCCAACATATTTTTATTTCAAGTAAGTTATTTTTATCATCATCCGGTATATCAAGATATATACATATATATATAGAATATGCGAAAGGCGCTTCAAGATAAAGCGATTAAGGAAATAGGAAATGTCGGCGAAGCAATCTACTCTATTACGTGTCAGACGGAGCTATGCAGAAATCGTGACATTGAAAGTGTGGCAACCCGCGTGCGTGCACACATACGGCTATTTATATACGACCGCGATCGTTAATGAACCAAATAGATTTCGAACAAATTCTCGGATATTATTCTCAAACCTCTCCGAGAAAAGTCTAGTCGACGAATATCTAGTCTCCGCTCTGAAAATATATCAAAATGCTCGAAATGCATAATAAAACAAATTCGGGAAAATATCGACCAGCTAATTTATTATTAGTTCTATTAAGCTACGATATCTTCGTGAACAAATTTTTCTCAAGCAAATTGATTCCTATAATTCGTAATAAATAATTATTGTTGGAAGAGATTTTACCGTAACTTGCTTTTCAATCTCCAATTGTTGAGAATACAAATTAAATGAAAGAATCGGCAACATTCATAAGACGATAGTTTTTTAACAAAAAAAGATAGCATAATTCCTACGAAATAACATGCGGTGTGTCAATACAACAATTAAATAACAGCGAAATGTTTGCCGGTAGAGCCGGAACAATCCGTGCTTTCCGGAAAGATGAATAAAGGGGACGGAATATAAAAGGAGATCACATGGTGCATAAAAGGTAGGATAAACAAAGACTAAGCCGACTAAGGAGTGTGAAACAAAGCAAAACGCCACGGCGCGGCGAGGCTAGTGCAAAAATCCGAAAGAAAAAGAGCTAGAGAAAGAAAGCCAGAGATCTGCTCAATAAAAGAAAAAAAGTGAATAGAATAAAATTGTACGATTGCCAAGCAGTCTCATAAGAACGGTGAGATGCACGTAACGTTCCTACTATTTTTTCTAATTACATCTATCGCGTTTGGTACCATGTGCGTGAAAGTAGAGTGATACGTCGCGTATAATAGCGATCAACATGATAAAATCCAATTTAAATTATTTCCGTAAGATTTTACAATCATGAGATCGAACTTCTGTACGCAAGCTTATAAAGAGTGTAATTATAAAAATAAGTTAGTTATTTTATTGTGTTTTGTTCTTTCGCTGGAAAAATTATGTCGAACATGTATCTTTCGCGATCGATACTATCCAAAAAAGGTTAATCCAAATAAATTTATTCGTAAAAAAAAACTAATTAAAATCAATGCGATTTTATCGCATCGTGTTATAATTGCTCGTGAAGTTTGAGCGCCGGCTGGCGACAAAAGATATCGCGGGTCGAAACGGGAAATTAGAGCAACGAGAGAGAGGAAAAAAGAGTTAATGCAAATGAATACGGCGAAGTTACGACACTAATTAAAGCGCGCCGGTTACCATTATATATTACATTACACGAGAGAATGGCCGAATACCAATAATGCAAAAACGCCAAAAAAACGGAACACAATTATCCGGGTCATAGATAACGAATCTCGATCGACTATCCGTAAATCCTTACATATGAGCAATCCGGATTAACCACGATATTTTTAACATAAATCAAATTATAATGAAAAGATTGTGTGTAAAAAGATAAAATGTGCTAAATGGTGTCTAACCGAAATCTTTTCGTTCTTTATTTGACTAATTTTATCTTAATGCAAAGAGAGAGAGAGAGAGCTCTTTAATATCTTTAACTGTCGCATAAATCTAACATGGAATAGCAGCTTGGCTGGATTAGCATTTTAAATTAGTTTTTTTCTTAACAGGGATATCTAAATGTTTTTTCTACGATCTCTGTAATTTCTAGACGACTCAATTCTGGAGAAAGTGCGTAAATCTATTAATCCGCCTTCAAACACGTTTATCTGTAAGCAATTTACAGCGACGTCTCAATATTTTATATTGCTTACGGAGAATAACGCTAAATCAATAGTATGCCGCCACTTAAGGTTTTCCTCTGGGAAAAATTACTCAAAAGAAAACGTCAAGCACACACCGTAGTCCATAAAGCATGTGAATAGAGAAAGCATGGACGAGACACATTTTGAAAAAAGAGAACCAAAAGTGAGAGGAAACAAGAGGGGCTCAAAGGACACAACGATCGTGTGGCAACGACTGCTCATTAAATCTGAAAACAAACTAAGTATAGACGAGCAAGGACAACGAGATTCACGCTATAAAATATAGTGATGTTCCACGATCGCGTACGTATTGCGTATCTGTCGCGCGCGCGTATATGCGTGTATACATATATTCGAGAAGATATTACGGAGAGAGAGAGAGAGAGAGAGAGAGAGCCCGCATATATTTACTCAAAATATTTCATTTAGCCGAGGCATCATTAGCGAGATAAAATTACGACACGCTGCGTTGGTGTTAATTCTATTTGGTGGTTATATTTAACTGTGCAATAACACTCTGCAGATATTTTGCTATCGGCGCTATAGAGTAGAGATAGGACAAATAAAGCGATTATGATAACAGGATGAGTAGTGAAATTTTTGACGCACTTTGTTACGCTTTATCCATAAAACGGTACTATAATTTTCTCAGTGAGCGTACAACCTCTCTCCGGAGATGCCGGATTTACTCTGGATTATTATTTTATTACGCAAGACGTTCCGGAACTACTGAATATTCTTTTCATAGATAAACAATTTCACTCCATCTTTCTCACGAACATGCGCTTTTCTCTGTTCCTAATGTTAATTTGGCAAAACCGATCTCTCGAAAATTTGCGTGACAATTACAATTGATTCCATGATGATAAGTATAAGAAAACTTTCTTTGTTTCGAAACGATGAAAAATTGCCGGATACTTAGATCGATCGATGTTATGGTACACGACAAAAGAAAGATCGCGTGGAACTTTCATTACGGGCGACTTGTCGATACTTGTCAAAGATGACATTCTAGACCGCGTAGACCGCATGAGAATCCGTGTTACAAAATTCGTAAGGCGGTCACGACGCAACCGTTCGCTCCCACCGTCGTAGACGAGAGCGCGTTTCGCGTCACCGTACGACTAGAAATAACTCCGAAGCCAAAGGCGTCGCCATGCGTGACCAAGAATAGTCGCATTCATATTCACGACGCATAGCGCTAATATTGCTCCGGCCATATCGCTGTGAAGCACAATAACCTTTCTACTATAATTAACACTCTTTCTAAATATCTTATATTACATTCGTGTACATTCGTATACATAATAATTTTAGACCAAAATAACACCATCCATATATTTCAGGCGTTACAGTATTCAATTATCTCGGACGGGCGAAGCCTGTCATTTAAATGTTTCAGACCTTTCAAACACCAGGTAATTACCTGAAACCAAATCTATCATTTGAATATTTTAGAGACTTGAAATAATTACCTACGTTAAAACAAAACTCACCGTTTAAAGAACTCTAATATTACAAACTCCAAATAATAATTACAAAGAAATATCATTAGAATTGCAAAGTGAGTTGTTCGATTAATCATCAAGAGTTTTTGTCGTTTTCACAAGTTTTTTTTCTTCGAAGAAAGCGCGACACGAACTAGCGCAAGAATGCGGCGCTACATCCCTGCTCGATGCGAGAGATCCTTTTTCGGCGCGACGGGGGGAGATTGTTCGGGGTCGTCGGATCCTTTATTACGATGGCAATCCCCTACCTCTGTCCTCGACACACCGACCTGCCGCTGACGTTCAGCCCGTCCACAACCCGTAGGCAAGCACCCTCGCGCTCGTCCAACACGTGGGATTACGCGCGCCGGAAATATCCGAATGCCGTGTTTCTATTTTTAACTATTATACCTGCATCTCGGTTCTCTCGATAACGATAGCACAAACCTGATAAGAATACATCACGTTCGCCGGCGCGCTCGCAAAAACGGTTTGCCTTGAAGCGAGACGTTACCTAATACTTTCCAATCTTGGCGTTCCTTCAAAAGATATCGTCGAGTACAAAAGTCACAAGGTATTGGCGAGAATTCGCATTTAATTTAGAATAATATCGAAAAAGGCGTTTCGACATACTGAATTATATTAGCATTCATAATTTCATTCTACCCGATTTGCGGTATAGAAAACGTCCTATACGTGAAAACGATTAAATTCTAGGTATGTTCAAAAAATCAACGTGCAAATCTAGTAATACGTGTGTTCAATCATGTACATAGTTTCACGATTCAATTTTGTTGCGTAGAACGTTCTACACAGGTATGTTGCATGAAAAATAATGATACATTGTCAGAAAGTAAAACATTGTACGAACACTCTACATAAACTGCATATAAATGTACAACATATGTAATCTATATTATAAAAATATCTAAAAATATTTAAAATTATACAGATATAACGCATATATGATATACGTAAAAATCGAACTCCACTCTTTTTCATTTTTCAGCCGTCTCATCCTTCGTTCGTTCACGATAGAATGGAGAGATTCTTCAGCGTCATCCTAGCGACGATAGACTACGAATATATCATGGTGGCTCCTAACCGAGAGCATTGTTCAACGTCAAGGCATCCAGACGAGTCCGGGAAGCGAAAGATATGCACACGTTAAATTCGTGCGCGTATATATGTGGCACGTGCGCGCGTATCCGCACGCCGATAAATCTCGCGCGCTTCGACATCTCCATCTCGAATCGTTCGGATTCCCGCGTTTTATTCCGCCATTATCTCGGCATTATCCGGAAACTGCCGTTCCGATCTGCGTTACGCTTTCCACGTCGATGCACGAATATGATGCGACGCACGCAACGAGCGTCTTACAAGAAATCAAAGATATCTTATTGCTAGATTAATAGCTCTTTTTCTACCTTTTTTCATTTAATTAGTCCTTATATTTTATTTATATCTGCGATAACCGGCGATAACACGCAAGTGCAAATAATATGCATGTTAAATTGCAAAAAAAGTAAAGAACCGCAAAATAAATAAAATAAAAACTGCCTAATGTTCAATCTAATAAAAATAGATAAAACTTATGTGATGGATTTTATCATCTTATGACGTGTAATCGTTACGTTGTCACGTGTTACATCAATATCTGATACCATGAGTATTTATCGTTTATAGTGCCCAGCTTCGCGCACAGGCCTGAAAATATCGCGCGACGTCAATATTCCTGTCATACACCGCATGTGAATCCGATATTGCCAGGTTTGCCTAGATACCAGCAAGCTACAATGCATCTGTATCGAATTAATCGCGCGCCACTTCGTAAAATATTTCTTGGTCTGGCCGCAAAAACACTTTGAAGAATGCTGCCGTGACAAAGCCGCGGTATTTTAGGAGCGAATGGAGCGTGCTGGTTCTCCGCTGCTTGCAAGTTGGATCGCGTTTCATACGATATAACCACGTAGTAATCCGAACTTCCATTGCTTCGAGCGACGTGAAATTGAACTGCAACGTATCTGCCTATCAACTCATAAATTATCGCGCGTTTTATATCGAGAAAAAGGAACGTTAAAACGTTAAGAACTTAAAGTTGAAAATTTAGACGGACAGATCTCGACTTAAATAAGAGCACCTGTAATATTTATCTTCATATGACATATGAGAAGGAATTAACTTTCCTGAAACGTTACCTTAAAAGTAATTATCTTCGAATATAAAAAGAACATGTTCAATATAGAAAGGAAAAAAATTAATTTACCATGATGAAACATAATTGATAGATCACTCTGATTGATTGATAACCCTAATTAAGTTATTTTCGAGAGTTCTCTAATTTCTTATAAGAATTTTATTTCGTTCTAGGTGTAATCATGTCAGTGTTACAACAACGCGGAAATATGGATATAATATATCGGCGATTATTTTAAATTACTGAGATTGAATCGTACGTTAACGAGTTAGGAACGTCAAGAGATTTGTGCTCGACGCACGGAGCGAATTCTGAACTGGAGCCGTTCGCTACGAGGTGAATCCGCTCTCCCACCCCTCCCCTCCTCACTCTTTCTCTCTTTCTCCCGTTTCTCTTATGAAATCGCCGCGAAGCGAAGCAAGTAGGACTTTTCTTGCCCGACTTTCTCACGTAATAACCGGAAACGAGAAGCGGAGGACGAAACAGTGTCATAAATCGTGTCATAAATCCTTTCAACAGCAATGCCGTTGGCCCTTTTACGAAATTTATTATTCAAGTCTGTATTTTTCTTCAACATAGTTAACATTTCATTTTGAAAATAAGACAAATGCTCTGTTGCTTCTATATTCAGAATTTTAAGTTATCTTATAAAAAATCACGCTGAAAAGATGCAGATTTCTAAATTTAGCTGATATTAAACAAATAGATTCAAAATCGATACAATTCTCCCCAAAACTATTTATTATCGAAAAACAGCTCGAGAAGCGTTAGAAATGTTCGAAACGTTTTCACACAATATGATTCGACGTTAAAACAGAATTATTTTTTAATACCGCTCGTCAAACTAACGCCTTATATTGGCTTCAGGCTTCAGATTAGTTTGGATTCACTTACACCGAACCGATCAAGTAACCTTCGAGAACCCGACGACTTCAAGGTTACTGAAAAAAAAAGAAGACCGAGAAAGTTAAAACGTTTCGACCATCTCATCGGTACTTCAAAGATTTCGTGCACATCATTAAACAACGAAATCCAGATTTACTTTATTAGCGGATTTGTAAGTCCAAAACTTCAATAAAATAAAATAAAAATTATAACTTTTTAACTATCAATTATCGCGCATAAAAACTACAACAAAATTGATATCGATGAAGCAAGATTTCTGCCATGATCAAATTTTCAACATATTTTTCAATGACAGATTTATTGTCGTCCATACTGTCAATTATCAATTATCGCGATTGCTCTCGTTGACCCTAATATGATATGCTACTTCAAAATCAAACTAATCCATAGAAAAATAATATAATATTAAAACGTGTTATTCACGTGCATTTTATCAACGCTCTTCTAAATCACCACATTCCTCACCATCTAATTGTACGTTATCGCACACCGCAAATTGTCCAACCTCACATGCAGTAGCTGCTGATAATCGGTTCCTCGTCTACGATCGATCGCGAATTAAGCGGCTGACGACTTTCCCCTCGCTCAAAGTCACACGCCGTCTAACTGGGTCGCGGCTTATCTCCGCGTATCTCATTAACGCACTTAACGGACCGGCACATGCGGTCCTGATGGAACATCAAGCCGGAGAAATTTCGGCCCGGTACCGTATGCTCACCAAGCAAGACCAAAAAATTGCGGTCAGTAGCGGGTTGGTCCATAAAACTTATTGGAAATATACCGGTGGGTCGGAAAGTCGCTAGACCGGCACAACATATTGTATGTTCCGAATACCTTATTTCTTTCGAAACGTGATGTCATTTAGAAAAAAAATTTGAACGTTTCGTTAAATTATATCGTAGATCTAGTGATCTTGTGACTTTTCACTTTCAATATCTAAAAAAATTTCTATTTGTTAATTAGTTTCGCCATTAACGGAGTTACTTCCATTTCCAATCTTAACGCTGGCGATTCGAATTTGAAAACGCAACCGAAAACTGGATGTCGGCCAATGGACGCGCTCGCGCTGATGGATCGTGAAAGAATGTGCGTGCAGTAGTAGTATAGTGAGGAGAAATCGCGCGCACGTGTGCCGGACGAGAGCGCGGTCGCTTTCACGTGAAACGGCACGAAACTTCAAGTATCGTGTCTTGTGATAACTGATAACCGCGGTGGATACGGTGCGGTAGGACACTTAAAAAATGATAATAAATGTAATCATATAGCGGATTCTTTCACACATATAATAAAGCATAATAAATCAATGTGTCCTTTATGAAAGATTTAATATTGCACCTAATTAAAACTAATTAAAGCTAATTAGACAATAGAAAAATGATATATAACACCATGCGTATTTTATGGTTATATAATGCGGCAGCACTAATATTAACAGACATAATTAACCAACTAGCAAACGGTACACAGCACGCAACCTTTTCTTCCTTCAACGTTTTATCAACTGGCTAATATAACTTCGGCAAGCGTGAGAAATGTGCGTGCGACGAAAGCGTTTTCTTTTCCAGATAATAAAGATAATTCTCGAAATAATAATAATTCTGACAGACCCGGGAAAAAGTTTCGGCGAAGTTCCGGAAGACGTCGACGCGCGGCGGGAAAGCCGGCCAGCAATAAAACGGTCTTTGAAACGGAGAAATAATTCTGCCGTCGAAAAGTTCGCTATCCGCTTCGTTTAGCGAGCTGCTTTGCATAAATTACTTGATAGTAATCAAATCACTCGGGGTTACGCTACGCAGTCACCGAACGTGACTCAAATGACGGCAAAATATATCGCCGGAGTTAGTTAAGTTCGCAAGTATTGTTTCCTCTGTGCTCCCATTATTATTTCATTTTCAGAGACTGTTTTTCACTAATTAAATATTCATCTTGTTATCGCATATGCCGTATGTGACTTATTTACTCTATTACATGCGCTTATGCGGTGTATTTCTCTCATTTGCGATTGTTACTAAAGCGGTAACAGTGATTTAATGAGCGTGATTATTCATGTATCTCTTTGCCTAACCAATTGTTTTACACATATACACACGTTAATGATTTTAATTGCAATCATCATTTGTTGCAACAAAAAATAACATCCCTCATTCTATGCATAAATAATAGTGCAATGTAAAAAAATATTAGTGCGAGAAAAAAGTCACGTATTTATTGCGTAATTTAAAAAAACATAAATCTTCCTCAACCATACGACAAAGTATAAAAGGTCCGCGAAAGTTATAATTTTTCTTTTATAAAAAACTATACCATGTAATATATCGTCCAATCTCGCTGTCGATACTCGACCACGCGTGCTACTTTTTTGCGATTCGACAGAAGGCTTGTACAAATGAAGCAAATCACGACGATAAGCCGACGGATGCCGGGAAAACGGGATGGGGATAAAATCGCGGAGAGCAATGCGACGCTGACACGCGAGTTTGTTTGCAAACATTGGCGGGGGCCGCGGGCAGAGAATTTCCGGGGCGAGATCGTCTCTCGGATATATTTGAGATCGGTCGACGGCGACGGTTGCCAAGAGAGAGAGAGAGAAGGACAGCGAGCGGCGTGTGTGCCGGCACTCGAGGCCAATTCAATTTGCCGACAACTCGGGTCTGCTTAGCGGTAATTATTTCCGGGGTCTCGGTAAACGTGTTTCGCGCTTACCTCCCTTCCTCCCTGCCGCGGCCGAAAGGACGGTGAATACGCGCGCTCGCTCGCGATCGATCGCGACGCGCGCACACACACGCGCGCACGCACACGCACACGCACGAACACGCGCGAGCGCATGCGATGCACACATGACGATGACGTTCGCGATCGCCCGTTCGAGGACGAGATCGATCGGCGCCGCCGTCCGTCGGCTCTGGTGCCGTGCCAGAAATAATATCGTTCGCGGCGAGGAGAACGCGAACTATACCGTGACCGAGCGACATCGAAGTCTCTCGGCTTCGAGAATCGCTTTCTCCTCGGACGCGTCTGAGATATTTCCATTTCCACGAGACACACATGCGATATGATTCCACGGAGCGCTCCGTTTTTCCTGGCGCGGCGCGGCGCGGCGCGGCGATGAAATACGCGGCTCTCCGACTTGGCCAGATTGCGTCCGTCGCCGATTTGCCGGTTTTTATACGGGGGGAATTCGTGAATAATTCAGGGAATCCGCCAGAGTCACGGATCACGCTCGAAATTTATGATTACCTACAGTACCTTCGTTCGGAGCGGTATCGCATATTTATGACTCTACTAATTCCTTTCTCAATTAGGGGGCTTTAAAGTTTTATTTGTTGCTTCCTGTTAGCTACAATTTTAGAAAAGAAGAATATATAAATGATGACCCACGATAAACTAATTTCTTCAATTGTGTCACATACGAATATATAGGTATGTTCGCGAATTTCGGAAAACGGCACAAATCGTCACGCAATGGAAAACGCATCTCTTCGTGATTAAATTGAAAAACACTATGCACTTACAATTAATATATCTGAAAGCTAAACATCACCCGATTTGTATTAATTTCTATGATAATGATATAATAATGTTCCAATTCCAATTCCAAATCGCGCTAAATGGATCGCCGGCGTTTCTCCGTTTCATGCATTAAAGACACACGAGCGTATTAATCCAATGTAAGCGATTTCTCGCAAATGAGCGAAAGGTATCTCATCTTTAATGTAATATAATCAGCGGGTCTAAATAAATAAATAAAAATTTCTATTCAGAAATAGTTTATACAGATTTAAAATAGTTTGCCGATTAAAATCATACATCGATTCAAGTACCTGCTTGAAGAACTGAAGAAAGAACTGCGAAAAACTACTACAAAGTATCATATCAAGTCCACAGCTTGACACGGAAAGGCAAAGGGTTGAGGAAATCGACTTGCGACGTCAATCCCCGACGAATCAGCTGCGCGCGAGCCAAACTCCCACGCACGTCACGCAAGTTCTCCGAAACAAGAGTAGAAATAAATTCCGCGTATGCCGGTCGTTAACTTTTCACTAGTCGTTCTCAAATGAAACAATTCGGACAGGCGCAAATATTTCTCGCAAGCGCGGTCGCTCGCCGCCGACTGTATTTTCACAAGACGGTTTTACAGCGCGAAACCTCTACGGAATTCGGCGCATCTTTTCTTAAAAGATAATTCACCCGCGTGCGATCTTGAAACAGTATCGCCATTCGAAAAGAGGAGTTAAGATGCGAGTATCCGGAGTTTCATCAAACGCGCCTAGCAGTGTTAAATATTAAAGGAAATTTGAACCAATATCTTGAGTTAAATAACATTTTGTTATTTTTAACTATTAAATGTGTCAAAATTTATTATTTTAATGTCGTTGGTTCAGTTAAATTAACGACAAATTGAGTAGGAGCAGTGGCGACTTACAGGAATTATTAAAAATTACTCAAATTGAGCATAACTTGACCCTACAAATTTAATAACGTAGATAAGAAACGGAAATCACGATTACGACGCGAGTAAAATTATTTCGTCGCGAGTTCGCAGCCTCGTTAAACAGCGTATTTATAGAATACTATGCTTTCAAGTAAAATTATCATCGACGAAACGATAACGAAAACCACGTTGCGTACTCGCGCAACTTTATCGCGAAGCTGTTCGCGTTAACGAGACAATTCCGCGTAAAGCATCGCTGAGCGGCGACGAGCGACGGCTCCGTTCGTACTCCGCGGCGCACCGGCACTTTCGCGACCAGTCGTATTTACACGACCGCCGCGTCGACCGAGTTTCCATTTTCCATCTCGTTCGCCGTCGCCACGGATAAAAAAAAACTGAAGCGCCTCGCGCTCCGGCCCGCCTTGGAATCGCCGTAAACAAACGGAGACGTCACCACGTCCGCTTCGCCGAGCCGATAGCAGAGACAGTTAATCACGTCCGCCTCCGAAACGTCTTATCACGTTCGATTTCCCCCTCCTCCTCCCCTCTCGGCGACGGTATCGATCCGCGATAGAAAAAACGATCGAGGAAAGATAAGAAACGGAGTTATCTCTCGATCCGCCCGGAGCAGACGCGATCGCGACGATCGCGGCGATCGCGAGTCTCGATAATCGCGAACGGCGAAACGGAGAGACGCACCTCGCTCTCGCGTTTTCCGCCAGACTTTTAATCGGTCCTGACGCGCGCGAACACGCTCGCGAGGCGCGTACGCGACGACGGCGGCTACAAATAACAAGATGGCAGCCGATCGAGAGCGATAAGCGCGACGACGACGTGCCGTCACGCGTCACGCGTCTCGGGATCGCGCATCGATCCCACGGCCGAAAGGCGGCACGAGAATGAACACGATATAATGGATAACGTGAGATAGAAAACACAGCCACACACACTCACCGGAATCACGATCTCGGGGCCGACGGGGGCTGAACGTGGGGCTCCGGCGGCGACGGGGATCGCAGTATATATCCAATACGATAATACGAGTGTATCCAAATATGATAAATCCACACACCAGAGAGAGCGAACGAAAAACTGTCGTGCACTGATATATATGTAGATATATACGAAACTCTTTCACTCGCGCGAACTCGTAGGGGCGAGCCGGCAGGCGGGGGCGGCGAAATACGTGTAAACCGCCCGCACGTATCCGTGCCTTCCCTTCGCCGACGATCACTGATTCCCGATGACGACGCGGACGACGAGGGGCACACTCCGCGGCGGCTATTATCGGTGCCGACCGCCCGACTCCCGATTCCAAACTGCCGAGAGAGAAAGAGATATATATACGGGCTGAAGTGAGCGGCGGGACAGCGAGACAGCGAGACCGCGGCACACCAGCACTTTCCCGCGACGCGCACCACTAATAATACATCACTACGTCAACGGTAATGCCCGGCACGGCCATCATTGGGCAGTGCCGCGTCGCCGTTGCTTGTCCATGCGTGCATGCGTGACCGCGTATCCAAGAAGCGCGCACACCACTCGACGGGAGACCACCGAGACACCGAGAGAGAGACGACGACGACGGCGACGACGCGCGGGAGAAACGCGAGAGAAAAGCAACGACGAGCCGCGAGATCACGCGACGTTGAACTCCTCGCGCTGGAAAGACACCGAGAGACACGTCGTGGACGTTGAATGGATAAATTAGATGGGTAGATGGATCTACCGTCTACTCCGCGCTAACCACTGCCGGGATTCCGTCAAAGTCGCGGAAAGAGAGAGAGAGATAGAGAGAGAAGGCCGAGAGAGGTCGAGAGACGCAACGTAGATCCGTAGCGCGCGCGAGCTAGTGCGAGACTGGCGACAGTGGCGACGGCGCCCGAAGCGAGCCGATCGCCGCCGCGCCGTTCCGACGGGACACGAGGACGCACGAGGGAGGCCAGTAATGCCGATGATCGAAGAGCTCCCCTCCACTTCCCTCGCCACGACCGACCGACACCCCACCCCGCGCCACGCCGCGCCGCGCCGACCGAACGCGAAGAGCGACGGACGCGCGGGGCTCGACGACGGATAGATTACACGCGGCGCACGCGCGCGCGAGCAAGCGAGCGAGCGAGCGAGCGATTCGAGCGCGCTCCGCTCGTTCTCTCCCCCTGACGCGAACGCGGTTTCATTACGTAAAACAAGTGTGCGTCGCTCCCGATTCATTCGTCACCGAAAAAAGGATGCGCGATCCCGGCAGTCAAGTCCCGGTCCGGTCCGTCGTCGAATCTACGAAATCTATGATTCGGATCTTTATTGCTTTATTTATCTTTATTGTCAATGCGAGAACGCAATGCGCTTCGTAAGGAAAATATTTAACGTAAACTATCGTTCGTAAGCTAAATTATTGTTTACTCGAGAACTACCCACCATGTATACCTGGAGAATGGAATGCGATAAATTTAGATTGAATCGAACTTTCGTTTCGGAGCGGCGCGAATGACCTTGCCGGGAATCGTCGATGATTCAGACTTCAGACGCGACGGAAACGCGCGTGGATTACTCAGGTGGATGTGGGTTCTTTGAATGCGTTGACGGCACGGACAGCCCTTAAATACGGTCGCGATGGCATCAAGTTAGCTCAAATAAACGTTGGCGCGAGAGCGCGTCGAACTCTCGATCAACGATCGAAATCTTAAGCCGTCGATGATTCATCGAGATAACATCCGCGACGTTTTCCGTCGCGCAAAATCTCGAACACAATGAACGATGCGCGAATAAAGAACAACAACCGCGAACATATAGTCGCGCGCATTTTTCACGCGTTTTCGTCGAAACGAGCCGAGTCACGGCGGGCCGGTCTAATCAATCTTCTTGGTAAGAACGCACACCGTCAACCCGAGTCAACCTCGCTTACCGCGCGGAACGCGTGACGTCCGCTTTCGCGTGAATCGTATAGATTCGTCGACGACCAGCGGGACGCGCGATTCGGCGCGAGCCCTCCGGGTCATTTGGCACGCGTCTGTAATTAATTCGGGTTACGCGTGTCTCGTATAATGTGTCTATCACGCTCGGACAAACATGAAGAAATGCCAGCACAGTCGCCTTCCCTCTTGCGCCCTCGTAAATCCTCGCGCGGATCTCACAGCTCGGATCTCATCCTCGCGATCCGCGACGTCCGCGTGGCGATGAAACGACGGTACGTATCACGCACGTTTCGTCTCACACACACACACATATACGCGCGCGCGCACGCGACGATATAAGAAAAAGACGATGATAAGCACCTCTGAGATTCTTCCGCGTTTTCACTCGTACTTTTCTATCGCCCAAGGGCACTTAACACACATAAAAACGGAGCACGGACGAGACCGGAGAATCGAGGACGCGCCTCGTTCGTGGAAAATCGTGGTCGCTTCCCGCTGGGGGGGGCGGAAACTCCGATGTCGTTAAACGACGCGACGGAGGGACACGGAGGGATGGGCTAGTAGTGGCGAACGGACTACGAAGGGTGAGGGAGGGTGGGGCCAGGGGGAGAAACGGAGAGAGAAGGGTGGAGAGGAGGAGAAAGAGAGAGAGAAAGAGAGAAGAGAATAAAAACGGAGCGCAGCGTGGTACAGGGAACCGTGTGTTACGAAACGACCGCGACGGAGATCCGACACAAACTGAGAGCCGCGCCGCCGAGCTGCTGATTGCGACCGAATGCCGATAGCAAGCACATCCTCCCCCACCCAGCCGTCCCTTTGCCGTCTCCCTCCCTGCGCAGCTTCCACCCCTCTCTGCCCCTCGCGACCCACGCATCCCCACACAACGTAGCGCTCGACCTCCCCCAGCCCCACCCCCCTACGTTCTACGTCTATCCCCGCTCGCGTGTATACACGAATCTGCCCTTCTCCTCATCCGTTCTTCTCTACCTACCTACCTACCTACCTCCGACGGTCGCGAGACTCGCGAGAAAGTTTCTGGCGTATTGCTAGGTTATCGGTGTTTACTCGTTAACGCCAAATCTGCACGCGACCTTGCTTGTAACGAGAGAACGACACTAAAATGATCGAGCGAGATCGTGCCGTGCGAAAGTGAAAGATTAATTTCGATAATCTTCAACTTGTCGCGCGATCTTACGTGTAACAAGGTTCTTGTAAAGCAATATGAAGGAATAATGGACCAACGATACGAGCTAAATTCAAGATATATTAAAATATCAATAATAGAATTTATTCAGCATAAATAGAATAGACACCAAGTAAACGTTTCGACTTCACTTAGTCTTCTTCAGTATTAAAATAAAGTTTACAAGAATAGTTCTATTATTAATGTATAATATTTTAAATTTAGCTCATATCGTTGGCATATTATCTCCTCATATTGCTTTGCATAAAACGAGCCTGGGGTATTTCAATATTTTTAGATATTTAATAGATATTCATAAGAAACACATAAGTAAGACTGTAAAAAGACTGATGACGCACATTCAGCATTTTTAGAGAAAGTAAGAGGAGAAAGAAAAAAGAGAAGAAAGATCTCTGAATAACGGGTATAATCAATGTATCAATAACAATCTATATAAACGATTACGGAATCATACACCATGTTTATTTCATCTCAATTAAGTTTTCGAACAATTTAAATATTCATTATATACAGATATCTTTAATATTCAAATGTTAGTTTGTCAAAGGGAAGAAGATCGAATTTGTTGTCCTAATTTTACCCTTCGGTCAATCGTGAACAATCACCGTCGACCGCTATATCATACGCGATATAGTAATGTTATAAAAAATGACTAACGATATCGCCGAGTTAAAACGCATCGTTAGTCGTAGAATCAATGAGTTATCGTCACCGAGGTGTACGTCATCGCTGATCGCGTCATTTTTACCCCACGATGTGACGCAATGTTAACCGAGTCAACATCCACCCGTGCAAAGACTTACGGCGCTTTATAATTTTAAAACGACCGTCGTGCGCATCGAGCGACGGGGGCAGGAAGGGAAGTGAGCAATTTTGATATTTTCACAGCGCCCGTTTCCGACGACGACGTACGATGTCGTGGAGACGCGGCGATGTACGAGAGAACGGAATAAAATATCAGTGCCCCGTCGCCGGTATACTGTATCGCGGCAGCGTATCTCTCGCTCACGCAAGAACGGCACGATAACGTTCGCGCGCTCCAGGTACTTACTCCTCGCACGGCAAACTCATTTCTGATGCGCTCCGACATTGATTTTCCGCGAAGATGACAAACGTCCGTTGACTGTACAGTGAAAAGCATAATTTGCGACGTATCCCGGCAACATTCGGGATTCGCAATATTCCTCTCGCAATAAAACAATTTCTGGATAAACTCGATGCGTGTAACAAGCGGAGTGGTACATACATTTTGAAAGTGTCATAAATCATTAAAGATTTATGCCTGGAGAGAAAAAGATTTTCTAAAATTTTATTATTCTTTCCTGTCCATTTGCGTAAGTCCTGTCCATCTGTTTCACATCTTTGTTGTCAATTTCACAACTATCCATCAACCGTTGAATAAAATTAAGATTTAAAGAGAAAAAGTGCAACATTGTCTTACTTCAAAACGTAAAAGGAAATAAATCCATATATCGCATTTCTAGAATGATGACATTGTAACTTCATTGTACCTGAGCCGAATAAAGCCCAGCATTAAATAAAGTTTTCGAATTTACCGGTTAAAAACGCGCTTTAAGCTTTGAGTAGGCCTGTTCGTTTTAGCTGAACTTCTTGTATGGTTCGTTTTTCCTCTTTTTCTTTTCACATTGAAGAGAAAAAGAGAAAAGATGAACTGTGCAAGAAGTTCAGCTAAAACGACCAGGCCTTTTACTTAAAAGACCTGTTATGGGGACCGGTGAAGAGAGGCAAAAGGAATTAAAACTGGCAACAACGCGTCTGTTCAATGCGACAAAAACTTTGTAACAATGTCAACGTTTCTTTATTATTTCCAAATTATTTTTCGTGCCTTAATATGTATGAATATATAAGGCCCAATAACAGAGTTAAAAAAATTATTTGTTCTTTATAATTATTCTATGCGAAAGACATATTTTATTTTTGTTACTGATAGAAAGATAAAGATTTTATTAGTTTTCAATTATTCTCATAAATACAGCCTTATTCAGCTCAGGTACCTTATAAATTATAAATATTTCATTCGAATCGCTCTGATAGCACGGTCTTCAAGTTTCCAAAGTCATATCACTTTATGAATTTTCATAACACGAGAAGATATTACGAGATGATACTTAATTCAGCTACGAGTTGATAACGACTACAGATAAACGTCGTAAATCGAATTAATGATCATTTACATTCTGATATGTGTGGCGGTCGTTGAGCACGGAACGTACGTAAGATATTCGTGCGCGATCACTACAACATATGGCGCCGGGTTAACATGAACAGGCATTATAAATGAAGAGTCAAACGGAGACAGATACGTAGATCGAGATACGGATAAAGAGAGAGTGAGAAAGAGAGAGAGAGGGGGAAGGACGAGATAGCTAGAGAAGGAGTACATAATGTAGGTCATGACCCAAATCGCATTCCTCGGCCTCTATTCGGATCTTTCGCAATTCACGAAAGTGTTCAACGAGAGTTCCAAAAAGTACTTTCAGTTAAAAGAACTGCTATATAGAAAATGAGCAAATTCTTTCGCTACTAATCTCATAATCTTAAAATAGAAACGTAACAAAATCCAATCAACTTGATATACATCGCACCTGATAAAGAATAAAGAAGCAAAAACTTGAAGTGTGAAAAAGAACTTCAATTACTATTTTTCTTCGCATAAATATTATTGAAGAATATGCTTGAATGTCTGTTATCTATTTATCTAGTAATTTTTTAGCATATTAGTTCTTGACGCATTCAACAAAGAACCTTCTAACACTATATATCAAATGACTTCTAGGACTCCAGCAGTACAGCAATTAAATGTTTGTGTAATCAGTATTACATTCCAATAGACATCTACTCGATAAATATTTCTCATCATATTCTACACGATAATCATTGATGTTGAAGTAATGTAATACAAATATTTTTATTTAACGAATAAACTCAAATTATCGGTTACATAAAAAGGAATTTGTTAAAAAGGATAAAAATCAAACATCAGAAAAATATATATATTTTACTCACTATTTTATTTCAAAAACAATTATATTATTCTGGAAAAACATTTAATTGAATATTGTTTAATCCTAATAACAATTGTAATAAAACGTTCCCTTTACTTTGTATTCTGAATTCTGAACGTTTATATTTTCGAATTTTGATAAATATTAACATGTGTTGATTTTGATTAAACAACATAATGATATCTATAGGAGATGAAACAGAATCGTCACCATTTTCCTAATCAACGTAATAAAATTAGCTGAATTTTAGAAAATATTTTTAACTTGCGAATGTCGAAAGTTACACGTCGATCAATACACGAGTCATTAGTTGATAATACAAGCGGCCTGTAAATCGCCGTCGTTGCTAAAAAAAAACCGCGCGTCGCGTCAGAGAAAAACAGACGGGGCGATGCGGGGCGCGGCTAATTGGATCGGGAGCACGTGCGACGTGCGCTCGGCAAGTTTCCCGGCTCGAAAACGCCGCGAGGAGTTTCTCGGCAGCCGGGTAGCCTTGACGGCGCGGCGGCGCGAGAGCACCTGATTCGCAACTGGCGAACTAGACGGAGGGAGAGGGGAGGGAAGGGGGAGAAGTCGTCCTTTCATCCCTACGAGCGGCTGTCGTGCATAAGGATCCAGTCTCTCGCTCATTCCGCTACGTGCGTTCGCAGACGTTTTCCCCTTTTCTCCTCCCAACCGACCTTCCCCCCCCCCGGAGTGCCCCCCCCGGCCCTCCTGTCCCTCCCTGCTCCCGCTGCCGGCCCCACTCTCAGCTCCTCGCCGCACTCTCTCTCTCTCTCTCTCTCTCTCTCTCTCTCTCTTTCACACACACCCCTCCCTTCGCCCCTCGGAATCCTGTAACGGCGCGACGACACGTTCACGTTCACGTACACGCGCACGCAACGATCCACGCGTGCACCGTGCACCGATCGCGACGGACCACGACGGACACGGGCGTTGCGACGTTGCCTGGGCGCGCTACAGGGACGAGAGACGAGATCGCGAAACGCGTTGTTGCCAAGCTACGCGATACTACGCGATCAGCCGCTTTCCCGCGGAAGCACGCGATCTTCCGTTGCCCGTTCTCTCGTGGATACGCTCGTGTGTGCGACTGTGCGTGTGTGTTCCCGCATTACTATTGCCGAAACCGCGAGTCTATCTCATATATCTCCGCCTTACCTTCGTTTTCTTTCATTTTTCCTTTGTTTTACGAGATAAGATACCCTCTTCCTTGTTTCATGCTGGAGAACGGTTTGCGCGAAAAGGAGACTGTGTTGTTCCTAGGAGGAAGTGATATTTTACCAGTCTTACGCTCTTGACTTTAACTTCCCATTAATTATTTTGTTGATACATTTATTTAATTGATTATGTTTTACCGTTTTGCACAATGCGCTTTGAAAATCCGCCAGTGAATTTAATTATCGCATGAAAACTCCATCATAATAGTTCGCATTTGCCGACGCGATCGGAGTTACGAACTGCTGAGGTATCACGCTACCGCTCTTCGTTGACGTACGATGCCTCGGGTCGTTTCGCGAACAATGTTTGAACGTAAAGCGCGATGAAACAGGAACAAAAGGTAGCACGCGGTACGGACACGGCATTGCGTTAGATAACGCAGCCTTGCGACGTCATCGCGCGCGTGGGAATGGTGGCTGGATGCCAAATCGAGTGTATCGCCGACGGCCTGGGTCGTGCCAGTTGGCCATACTAAATATACGAAGAGAGAGTGAGAGAGAGAGAAGAACGAGGGCGAGAGGAGGAGGGAAAGGGGGTGAGAGGGAGAGCGAAGGGAAGGAGGCATAATAACTTCCTATAACGGCGCGCCGCGCTTTGTTTCTTCCATTAAGCCGTTTTCTCTTCCCCTCTCGCCGTCCTCGACGCGCAACGATGCGGTTACTCCATAATAGCGCGCTCGACATATCGGCTCCGAATCACGATGGACGTTTATCGTTCTCGCAATAGAGCCCACATCAAACGCAGGTACTTCCTCTCGTAACTCGGCAGCCTGCGCGAATCGTACGTACCGAGTAAGATAATGAATTTTCCCGATATTGGCGCACTCGCGCTCGCGCGATATTGGATATGCGCGGCGGCGCGGCGCCCGATTGCCGCATTCTGTATTTAAAGTTCATATATCGTCCGTAATTAATTGACTGAACTCCTGAATCATCTCTCTCTCGAGTCGAGCGGAAATAGTGAGCCACGATTTTCGGAACGGAAAATATTTTCTATAACGGAATAGAAAAATCCGCTATCGATCCAAATTGAATAATTAATCGAGAAATCATTAAGCTAATGGGATATCGGAGATAAATGCGCAACAAGTAGCCCATACGTCATGCTGAAAAAATACGCCACGATGGACTTTCTATATTAACGGATGAACGAAATGAAAATTCGCGCATGCTAATTGACGTGTCGGATTACCCCATCGAATATTTCGCATCAATATTTCGACGTGTCGTGATATCTTTACTGAATCTTTTATGAAATCATCGTAAAACGACCGCGACGCGGTTTTATATGATTTATGTGCTATAATACATTTCGAAAAAATTAATGTTCACGTAGTTATTAAAAATAACTTCTATGAGTAAATGATATCATCTTAATAATATATATCCTCTATTATATATAAATAGTTTATTCGCTCGTACGATATCAATTATTATTAGGAATATTTATCGATATATATTTTATATAACATATTTAATATGTACATTTTTATAATAATAACAACTGTTATAATAATAACAGTTTATCAATGCATTTAATGGCGAATAATCTTACTTTATTATTATATCGGAGATTTGGCTTAGCAATCAATAGTTTGTGCTAATTACGTATAGGCGCTCGGCATGCTTTCATGCTTAAGCTGTTCTCATAACGAGATCCACGACAACGCACGTGACCACCGCAAATGAACCCTACTTGTGCGGCACTCGGCGAGGATAGGTCAGTAACGCGTCGGCAATGCATTCGTGCCCCATCAAACGAGCATCATGATCGAGGCTTCGTGCGCACCTGGCACATATATAGGGTGTCCTCAAACTCGTGTTCAGTGAAATTCTTTAATTAATCTCATCGATTACAGAAAGATTGATTATCTTTTACATTCTTCCGACCTTCAACATTCAACATCTTGGTCTAATTACATCTTGAATTAAAATCCGCGCTTATTGTCAGTGAAATTTCTTCAGTTACTTAACGTCATCAATTGTTCAAGACTCAGAGGCTATTTTTTTATACTTTTCTCATCTTCAATATTGATTTTGACACCATATTTTTATTTGAAATTACGTTTAATAAGTAAAATATTTATATTTAACGAAGCATGAAATTTTATTATACAAACTATTTAAAATAGATTTCAAAAATTAAAAGACATCTAGATAATTTAGTATCTTTTAATTATTTTAATGTTTCCCCAAAAACTGAATACTCATATATATAGATACATTTTTTAAATATTTTCTTTTTCAGCAGTTTCGTAAGTTATCTGCAAAAATTTTATTTTTAATCATCTATAATTGAGAAGTTGTCGATCTTTTTGAGGTAAATTGAGTTAAAAAAAATTAGTCTACACAGTATTAATTAGTCTACACAAAATTTTGTTTACATGAAGCGATCGCAAAGTTGAATGACCATCGTGTGTATCCGATCGATCGCATCGCTCTCATGTATACATAGACAGGATCGTTTGTGCGACGGACTGAGATATCTCGAATTTCCCTGCGCGCAACTCAACTCCAGTGGCTTTATCCGACCGGATTCGCCTACCTGCTATTCCCGGTTGCCCGAAATTCGTCGGTCTACCGAGAAACGTTACAAAATTCCATCGAGATTCTTGAACTCGCCTGGCTTAGCAGGAGGATGTTGTGAGATTGTGTCCCATACTTGATTGTTGTCTACGGGGCTTTTGTGATGCATACAACATTGTGCATGCATTCTAAAGAAAGTACATTATCTTAAGTCAGTAATATCCGGGTGTACACATACATTGATAGAAAGATGAAAAATTATGCATTGACAAAAGGGTTAGAAAATCTAAAACCAAGAGTTTTTTGTCAAGCAGGACTTAAAGGGAAATCTTTCAAAAGATCTTATATAGCTATCCCTTTTTAGATATACTTCTATGGTATAATGACTGAAGTCCCATTAGGCTTTTCTACAGATTTTCTACAGATTTAGGTATTTTCTTTGTTTAAGGAGGAATGATTATTTATATATTGACCTGTCAAAATAGAAATCCTACACTAATATTTCTTTAGTACCTACAAAAGCAAACAAAAGTATTGAAGTAAAGAAATTATAATGTATTACAAAAGAATATGTAAAAAAAGTTTTTTTATGACCATTAAAGTCCTGAGTCATATTAATACCACGTGAATGACTTTTACGACCTTCCTTTTTCTCATCTTCTAATTTATTCGCTGCTCTTTTATAATAAAACTTTAATTTAAAAAAATGTTTTTACTTATTTTTAAATTTAAATTCTAATAAAAATAACAATTCGAGTAAATTTTTTTATGTAAATTCCTTATATCTTGCCGTTTGCATTGATCTTAATCGCGCGATTCTTATTTGTATATTACATTATTTAAAATATATTTTTAAAAATTTCAATAAATTTTATTTATATTAGTTTAATTTTAGTACGCTAAATATATTCTTCTGAAATAAGGAAGCGCCACTTACATATTTTATTTTTATTAATCTTTATAAAAATATATTAAATAAAATATTGATACTCATTACATTATTTAGTAGAATAGAATCTGTCTTTATTTGTTTTTGATTATCAACTTGCTGTTGATACGCCACGTGTTGTTATCATATGCAATAGTCAGTTTTCATAATTTTTATATAATAACCATTTTTTAAATATTAATTAAAACGCTGTAAAAATTATAATATTTAAAATTATGTATAAAAGAGCCATAACAATTTGGTTAGTCTTATTGCTTTTATAAAAAGAAAGTTAAGTTTTGTTGAAAAGCAAGAAAATGCCGACATACGACATTACATAAAATTGGAATCGACTCTGGGAGTATCTGGTCTTTGCTATTAATATTTATGTTCGCGGAAACGCATAATTTCTCCAACGTATAAACAAACGTACGAATACATGACGTATGTCATGATTATGCACATGATCGACGATGAGACAATCGGCGTGTCTGTCTAACAAGCGCGAAATGTTAATCGATCTCTTGAAATGGCACACTACATCGCAATATAATTACGATTCTATAACGGCAATTTAATCTATAATCGCATAATATATTCAGGCACTCCATTTCATTAATGACTTAACGTAGACTACCTATAATTAAATTGCAATAATTATACCAATACCGATTTCTCGATAAAACTAAAACAAATATGAGAATATATATTTACGTCAATTTTAGCGTGTATATACCGAGCGGCCTGGAAGTTCCGATCTTAAGTTCAATGACAAATTCAAATTCTGATATATATATTTGCAATAAATTTAGTTAAAAAAAAAAAAAATCTTATTAACCGAGAATATAGAATTAAACGATACAACAACCGCATTTACAGATTTCCTCGAGTGTCATCAGAGGGAGAAAGGCTTTCATTATTGCATGATGAGTTTACGACACGCGCCGTTAATGGGTCAACGCAGGAGGGGGGCTTTATGGTTTGTCAAAATAGTACGGGCGCAAATATCGATCCTTTTGTCGTTGACGTGTGAGCAGCTCAGCAAGTCCCGATATGTTAAAACACGAGGAGGCGAGTGCAAACGAGCGGCTCGTCTATTTTGCAGGGCATTTGACCTCGATTCCGACATCCTCGACTCTTACCTGCCTGCTCCTCCTCCTTTTTTTCTTTCTCTCTCTCTACAGGACTGTGTGTCTATATTCGTCTTTTCATTGTGTCGACGAGAAACTTCCAAGTGTTTTACATAAATAAGGCAACTTATTCGCGTCCTACGAAATGTTCACTTTTTTGGGCGTTTATAAGCGCTTAACGAATAATGTTCACCGTTTTCTGTATAAAGTTCTTGAGTTTTAATAAAAGAATGATTCATAGTATTCTACCAAAGGTTTTATGAAGATTTTATAGTATAAAATGATATTTATATAGAATCATTATCAAAACGTTGAGAATATCGAGTTTTAAATAAAAATCTAAACAGATATTGATTTAAATAAAAAAAAGCGTCTGGAACATTTCTATTTAAAAGTCGGATTCAAGATTTTAATTATTGATGAAAATGGTTTTATATTATTAGATTAGATATATGGAGATGTAGACTTGTAGACGATTTTATATTCGTTACGTAAATACCATGTTTTGGTATCGGTAATAAACAAATATGTAAAGCCGTCGTAATAGTACTGCGACTTTACACAAAAGATAAAAACGATTTGCGTTTGACTGAAAATTGAAACTCATTACAATTTCAAGAAATTTAAACTATGTATTTTAATACAGATACTAATTGAGACATTAGTTGAATCAGTGAACGTTCCCGTTTCATTTTAATCTGTACAATTCTCAGCATGTACTGTGAATCTCATTGTTTCGTACTGAGAGATATAGTCACAATGTCGACAAATCCGAGGAAAAAATTCTTACGTTTTATCTCTCCCATTTGCGATAGAAACGTAATAATTACTATTGGATACATTTTTACTGTCTCTTTATACGAAAAAGACGGAATGCACTATAAAGCGCATATTATATATCATGAAATATGGAAAACCACTTCAAGGAAAAAATTGAATAATTTAAATGAGCTGAATAATCAATACGACACTAGAAATACAATCGGAAAACAATCTATTTTAGAATACGATATCCATCTCATTAGTGAACTAAAAAGAGATACGAGACAATAAATAACGAAGCACACCTGAGAATAGAATCAAGTATAATAACGTACATTTTCTTTCAACGGAAGAGATCGGAATTATAATCAAGATTCAAGAATGCGTTCAATCCTTCACGTTCTTATTTCTTGCTCACAAGTTTAGAATCGCGATTGAAACATGGAAGTTTAAAGTTTTGGTTGGCCGAAACTCTTCTGACTTATTCATGGCTACTTCTCGGCAAAAATCTCTCTCTTTTCTTTATCTTCTTTCAAGCAACTTCGTTATTTTTTTTTTAGTCAATTATAAAGCCAGAATGATATAATTGAGTGATATCATTAAAAATTCAAAAATGAGCATCACGAGTATTAACATCACAAATTAATATACAGGAAATTATGTTATAACTGTTTTAAAACAAAGGAACTATTTTTTAGAGAGTCTCATATAAATAATGTAAATGCAATTATTAATATAAGCTCGGTTTGCACTCATTTCCAAGTAACATTAATATACTTGCTTCCTTTATTCTTTTTCGCGGAATTTCATATAATCCGAGTTTTATAAGTTCTTTCGATCTAAGTGGAATCGTATACTATATATTCTACAGAACAGATACTACTTTTTTGTATTATTCGGAATCCTCTAAATAGATGCGTAATAAATACCATTTCACTCTTTCCTACATTCTACCTCTCTCTTCTTCGTTTCGGGTCCCGCAGCTCCGAGGTCTAACCACTTTCTCATCTGCCCGGTACCGTGTCCCCGTCCTTCCTTTCTCTGTCATCACTCTTACAGTGTGAGAATCGCGTCGTAGCGGACACGCTACACCAGGGATAACGTACGACGGCGCAATAAGCTCGCGACTCGCGATTTTTCGCCCGTCATGATGTGTGTGTTATAAGGTGCTGGTTATCAGGCTTTTTGCGACAGCAAAACTGAGAGAGAGAGAGAGAGAGAGAGGATTCTATTAATAATCTCGTCTGAAATGCTTATAAATTCACAATGAATTTCAACGCTTCTCTCCTCTTTCAAAGCCAGAGGTCAACTAAATACCAAATTATAAATTCGAACAATTTTATCCTTGTGATATTTCGAAATTATAGATACATTTATTTATTCTTATAGGTAAGAAGGTTCTAAAACGCACATATTTGACAAACATTTTCTATAACATCATGACACTTTTGCGACTTTAATAATTATAATATTCTTATAATTATTATATTATAACATACGCTAGATATAAAATGAAGATAATGAGGAAATTATTATATAAAAAAGATTGGACTGTGAATTCCAGTCACGTCTTTTCATTATCGTTATATGTATGAAGCAAAAATTCTAAATATTTCGCAACAATTATTTATTCTCTGTCCTATATAAAAATAATCGTGATTTGTATAGCAACACTATAAATTAAAAAATTGCCCTCTCTTCGCTATATAATTATTCATAGATGCAATAAAACCTGGTAATTTCAAAGTATGTCCAAAGTTTCCCCGTTTAGCGGTATTTAAGCAACATTGGTAGCAAACTAGAAGGGGGGGAAGAAAGTGGGAAGGAAAAAGCGCGAAGAAAACGGGCGTGCGCTTAACACTGACTAACCCCATTTGGTAGCAAAGCGAGAGAAATCCATTCCAAGGCGCGTTGAAACATTACCCAAACCATCTCGCCGACGCGGAGCCCTGAAACCCAGCCATGGTTGCCATAGTGACCGCGTCCATCCTCCCCTCGTGCACACCATCCCCCATAATTCCCCTACCTCTTCCCTCTCTTCTCTTTCTCTTCCTCCCGCTGTGGCCATTCCCCCCCCTCTTATCCACCTTCGCCATCCTCACCATTCTCCTCACCCTCTTTCCCTCAAACCCCTCACCGTTATCCGCCACCGACATCCCTCCGCACTCCCCTGCCCCTCGTCAGCTCTCGTCGTTTTCTCTCTTCTCACCCTATGCAGCTCCTATTCCATACCAAGCCGCCCGTCCTCCTCGTTCCCGACACAACGTCAGCCGATATCAAACTGCGATATCAATTACCACGACGGCAAACTACCGCACGAAGCCCGACGATGAATTTACGGGTCGCAGCACGTGTTTTATGCAGTTTGTCGGTCGACGGAGTGAATATTGGTGCGCGCGCGGCAGGTAAATGCTCGGCGTTCACGCGCGTCCGCGCCGACTTACCCGTGACAATCGTCGCGCTGTAATTTTCGCACGCGATATACGCCAGTCGCGGTCAACACCTCTCTCATATTTATTTCGCGTTAATAGAATCTCTTTCGCTCGGAAATAAATTCTTTATACGATGTTGGAGAACGATGAGCGAAACGACGGGCACAGTTGGTTTTCGCGATTATTAAAAGGCTTTCAGAGCACCGCGGAAGCTGAAGCGTATCGCTTTCTAGAAACGATTAACCTCGTCTCAGTTCCGGGTAATCTGAAAATCTGTGAAACTTGAACTTGCAATAGAAAGAAATAAGTATTGAAAGAAAGTAATGTTATACTGAAACTCTAAACGAAGTGATATTAATTCATTGAATTATCTCGCGAAGAGATAATCGTCATGACATCCTTATTCAATGTATCGAATTGTATTTTATCGCCTCGGGCTAGCGAGATTTGACGAAGAGAATTAAATTACATTTTTTTGCGCTTGCTGCCTTATATTTAAAATCTCAGGACGTAGTGCGCAAATGTCTAACCAAGTGCAAGAATATTTTACAATTTTACATCACTGCGAGAAGTAGTCGCTTTGACGTTTATAGCTTCTTGAAAAAAAGAATTCGTTCTTCGTTGAATTAATCCTATGCGACTAAAAAGCATCACGTATTTTTTTAAACGCAGTCGCGATAGCGAACTAATAAAAAAATTAAAATAATTTATATAAAAAAAATTTTGTTTTGCTCGACAAAATATTTATTAGATTTCTCGTTACTTTACTTTGTTTTAAGCACTACAAAGTCGAGTTATTAATAAATATTAATGGATAGGCTATGAGAAATTAAAACAAAATTGGCACTCTTTATATGAATAAATGCAACTATTATATAATATATAATGTGCACATTGAACAAATTTCCGATCGTTGCTTTTTCTTGATTCAATTTATATAAAATTTATTTAACTTAAAAAAAAACACATATATAGAAGCCGAAAGCGCAGATCTCAGTTTCCATTAAAAGAGTATCAGAGAAACAAAAATAAATAAATAAAGAAATGCGCTTCAGTATTAATACTTTTTTTCGTGTTTTATAAATACTAATATATTTTTACGTAAAATTCATAGAAAATGTCTTGTTTTAAACTTCATTGTCTACGAGACATGAAAACATGAATGGATTTAAATAAAAATGTTATGTTTTAAAGATAATAACACTTACTTAATTGTTACGGTTTGATTCTTTATTTTTAAAAATTATTTTTTAATTTATTTACACACGCACATACCCCAATGATTTCGCAAATTTGATAAAGTATCAAATAAAAATATCCAATAATTGATATTATATTTCCATGTCGTCATAATCGCGGTTTTTTTTTTAATATTGCTCATGAATAAGGGCAACAAAATATGTCAGTATGACAAAGTGATCAGTGTGATCAAACCAATAACGCTTTATTTTATGTGCTTCGTATATGAGCATTTTTATATGCATAATAAATCGACGATTATATACCGAGATTATGTTCCGAGCTTAAATATTTGGGTCGCTAATAAATCACAATCTATCCATTTAAAAAAAGGCAATGAAAAATGTTATATTTTATGTGATATTATTCTACAAAAGATGTTATATTTATCTATAACATTCGCGAATTCATTACCTCGAGTTAGAACAAAAACTAATTTGACACTCACCGATACGATGCGAAGAACTACGAGACTACGTTAATGCAAAATACAAATATATCCAAATCATAGCAGCGCCCAAAATACCCAATTACTCTAAAAACTAAATTATTGCATGCAAAATTTTATATTCGAATTTTATATTCATCTTTCAAGCAGATTATTTAATAAAAATCTTTGCATAATTTCTGAAAAAAATATTTCTCTCGCGTATAAACTTTTATAAATTAAAGAACTTTATAAATAAATAAATTTTTTTATAATAATGTTAGATTGTTTAAGTCATCTTATGTACAAATCTTCCATAAATTTTATGTAAATCAAATAAGTAAACGTAGAAAAAGGATTAATTCGATAAGTAGTAAATGATGAATTATTCGCCCTAACAATAAGATTGCATCCGTTATATCACCCGATGCCTCTTGAGCCTCCTCCTGCTCTCAACATCGTCAGCTTCGTTGCTATTCCCTTATAACACTGTTCACTTATAGCATGCGTACTTTTTTTTAAAGAGTTCTCCTTGGGTGAAAAGTAGTTAGTGCCTTCAACCTATAGCCTAAGGTTATATAGCACGGGTTTAAAAAAAAATAACGCGAAATGGAGCGCCGGAAAGCGCGCTTTTTTTAAGATAAAGATAGTAGATAGAAGTAGAAAGTCCAGTTTGCTCCGCACAAGAGCCTATCTTGCACGGAGGGCGCAGCTTTCGGAAAGTAAATTCCATGCTCTAGTGGACTCGAACCTGGTTCTTCAGATTACGAGTCTGGCGCTCTACCACTAGACCACACTGCCGCCCTGTTATAACATAATCATTATGTCATAATAAATTTAAAAAATGCGAATAAGTGGATAAATAACAAGGGACTCTCGATAATAAAGCCGGTGTATAATAGACTGACCATTGGAGAGCTGTAGGTAAGATCCAAAGGACAGAGATATATGTTTGCTGAGCTGCGTTCCAAAATTCACTCCCGCGATAACTAAAATCTATAGTTTACGTCACGTACGCTATAGAGAGTGAATTTTGGAACACAGCCCCGGGCCTCGGAATGCTTTTCTTGTTTCACCACCCCTTTCCTTCTCCCCACCAACTACGCAATTAGGTAAGAAAAGTGTTTCAACAAGCATATCTTTGTCCTTCAGATCTTCCCTACAGCTCTCCAATAGGAATGCTTTGCAGTCTATTATATACGTCTATTATGATAGATACGCAAACGAATATACATTTAATAAATCTGAAAATACTAAGTTTGATTACAATTATGCTCACTAATTAAATGTACGCCGCTCGGAGTCGATCCGCGATTGTTCCACGATCGTGACATTTCGCTAATAAACGAAAAATTTGGAAACGGCAACCTCACTCCGATGAGTCCGATGCCGTGCGGTACGACGCGAATCGAGTTAATGGCTAATTAAAACGCAATGAACCGTCCCGAATTATACAATCGAAATTCAAATGTATTGCACTCCCCGCAATGCATTTCGAACGCATTAATCCTACGAAATACGCAGTATTATTTATAAACAACCGATTCATATCACGGCTTTCCATTACTTGAATCGTTCGTTCCGGTAATTCGTGCACGTCACTCCACCTTTTCAATCCGAAATTAATAAATAATCTGCAAAAAAATTTAAAGCCCGACCACAAATCTACTAACCAAAATCTTAGAACCTTAAAAAGAATCGCGATATTTAATTATCGCGATAAGACGATAATTAATAATTCCCATCCGCTATTGTTTCGTTTGCTGCTGCTTCAAACGAATAAATCGCGCGAAATATCTGTCTCGATAAACAGTCGTCGCCTCGATTCGTTTACGAGTCGTTAATCGTGGAGAGTTATTAATCGCGCGGGCTGAATCGCTTGTTATTTACAGGAAACGAACGTATTTCGAAAGATAATACGATACACATGGAGCGCCACTATTTGGTTGCGTCTCGCCGCGCGACTAACAGCGAGGCAACCTTGTGCAAACAACACAGCGCGATATACGCCACAAAAATTAAAAAAAAAACGAACAACGAGTGCCGGGCACCGTGTACCAGCCAATTCGTTGCCGCCACGAAATATTTAACGCGTCATGAAATAAACGCGCGATAGAATATTCTGTTCTACGAATTTCAAATTAATATCGATGAATGGGCTATTATCGCATATTAAATCCAACGTTTATTTAAACAATAAAATTTACTTTTATGTTTTGAATACAAAGACGTTCAATGATTTGTGTAAATTAATATATGTATTGCTTTATCGTTATATATACATTTTTTTCTATTTTTGTATCCTGAAGTGAAAAATTGTGTGCAAAAGGTTTTAATAAATCGAGAGAGTTAAATTAAATAGTTGAAAAAAATTGTGGCGGCTCATTTTTTCTCTTTAATAATTATTAAAATCACATGATTTTTTGCTCTCAAAAACGTAAAAATTTCGTACAAATAACGATAATAAATTAATTTCCATTTTCCGATTAAATCAAAGAGAAACTTTTTATCTTTGTTCGAATTAAGCGATTTAATATTAAATTTATTAGTTCTTTTTAAGCGGATTAATCAATTATTTAACTCTCATTGCAGGATTTTTGACTCTTGTTAATCTCCAGAATACGCTATTATATCATACATTAGTTATAGAACTTATATCTTACATTCAGTATACACGTGTTTTAATAAAAATTAAAGATTTTGGGAAAAATTAAAGAAAATGAGAAGTTATTTAAGAATACGTATATTTTGCCCAAGAAACTCTTACATTTATAAGTTGGTAAAAATTTAAAAGCCTAATGACAGAAGAGAATAATTTCAAGCACATAATTTGTAAGATTTACTTTAAATAGGTATGTAAATGAAGATAAGCCTCTTTGTACATTGTAAACTCAATCGGAATACTATTCCCTGATACATAAAATCCTGCGTAAAGTAAGAGAAATCGATGATTGTTTTTCCTCAAGTATTATGTTGTTTTGTTAAAAAAATTCTTTTTTAAGAATTTGTAGTAAAGTTGGTAAGTTGTGTAGTAAAGAGGTGAGGGAATAGAACTTATATCCGTGTACCTTTCCGATCTCACTCCTACGCATCTCTTTTTTCCCCGTTGATACGTTCAACATTACACAGCATTTTAGGCCGCAACGGCGTCGTTTATTTAGGTCAATGTAACGACGGAGACGTTAACTGCACCTCCGCAAAGGGAGGTCAGAGCGGAGCTTATACATACACACATATATCTATGTACATGGAGACAGATGCCGCAAAAAGTACAGCTTGACTTCCCGACTTCTTTCTCGATAAGAGCTTTATTGAAACAAAATGGATTTCACGTTTTTCCTCAGATACGTAAGATCACTTTGTCATAGCAACCCTTCGGTATGAGATAGAACCCGACATCGCGATTACTTGCTAATTATTACGAACTTTTAGAAAAAATGGAAATTTGGATTTTATAAGGAAAGGGAGATAATTATAAATTTGCAGAAGATTGCGAGGCATTATAAACTGTTTCTTTTGCCGTTAAATTATCTTAAGACATAAAATAGCTAACATATTGCATCTGAGCGTAAGTAGAAAAGAATTCTGTAACAATAAAGTTATTACACTGCGCTTCTACGCAGTTCGACCTCTTTTTCCCAGGAACTTTTCCTTCAAACTGAGAAATACCGATTCATCACTACATTAGCCACATTGACGTAGTTATAAAACTCGCTTCCGAGCAACCCGCGAGGCGCGCGATCGCATTTGAAAAGTTTGATTGGAAGGACGGCGTGAATGATGAGCATCCGCGTCCAAAATAAGTTTCATATAATTCATATAATGCTGGAAAAATTAGTTCTCTTTCCCCCCTCCCCCCAGCCTTCCCTCGAGATCGCATTTGAGCTCTCGCGATGCTCGAGATTGTCGGAGCAGGTGAAGTCGAACGCGAATATACCTATCGGCACGCCATTAAAATGTCTAGCATCGTTGCATTTCGAATGCACGCGTACACACGGTACGGTTAGCGATACGAGATTGACTGCCGTGCGCGGCGTCATATATACCTCGTTATACGGTTATGCCGAAACTTGGCGAAGTTGGCATCCGCCTTCGGCAAGCCCGTGGAAACTGCCGGAAAAGGGAGACGCGAGGACGTAGAGACAGGAGGCGTGGCCGCGGGAAAACACGAGGAACCGCGAAAGCGAGAGAGAGAGAGAGAGAATGAGAGAGAGGGGGGAGAGGGTGAGGGAGAGGGAGGGAGAGAATTACAGGAATACGTCGCGGCGAAAGTTCACTGCTGGAAGTTCGCGTTCGCGTGGCGAACTTCGAGCACATAATTACGAACAGCCGAGAGATTTAATTAGCAAATAGAGTAGCGAATTTTTAATTGCGTTATCAATTCCGCGATTGCACGGTCGAAACGAGAAATGTCTCGTGGGGTTCAAAGAGACCGAATTTTTTCTCTGTTAAATCGCGAAAATGAAACGGCTTTGATTCCGTATTTGGTATCCAAAGTGGAGCTGCGGAGAAACACGTGCAAAGTGGAGCCCGTTTTATCCTCTTGCCTCGCCGAAATCGGCGAGAGCCGGATTCCCGAATCCGTTCGAGTGCACGAAGGTGATGCTGAGAGAATTGCGGCGCCTCATACCCGCGCGATCTCGATCTGAATCTTTTAACCGCGCTTTAATCGAAATCCAGATTGCCCGGGATCAGGGATCGGTCGGAAAATTTCCACGGCCGGATCTCCTCGAGGAGATCCGGAGAAGGGGGTCCGATGTACGCCGTGCAGTTCCGGCTCGATTTTCCACGTTGTCCGCGCTTCCAGGCCGGATCGCGGCGATATCCTAACGGTATACCGGCTCGATCGCGCGGCGGCCGACGATGGTGGGATGGGACGGAATGGGACGAGACGGCGGTTACAGGAGGCGGCGGTTCAGTGACCGACCCACCGATCGACTGTATACCACTATACGGAGGTATGGAGCTGGAGAAAGAGCACGCATAGACGGGGTAGAGGAAGAGGATGGCGGCGTATATACACAAAGAAATTTCCCTTTTCTCGGCAAGATTTTTCGCCGCGTCGACTTTTCGTATCCATTACTATTGTTACCGAATGTAAAAATGATTAAATGATATTCGGTTTATTTCTGCATGTGTGAAATACTATTTGCAATTTTAATGTTACTTAAAAAAGAGAAGGAAATAATCGAGTTTAATCGAAAGTACTTATTGTTAGCATGAAAATAAATAGAGGCTACACAGAAAAAAAGAAGTGTCAAATCAAGACTTATTATACTCGTATATGCGCAAGAATCTATAATCCTGAAATGAGATATATATTGCGTTAAACGCAAAGAAAACTTGCTTGAATGAAATCATTTATACAGTTCAATCAAGAAAAAAAAGTTGAAATTATTAGAAGACAATTATAGATTGTTGCGTATATACGAGTATATAAATTTTGATTTGACACTTCTTTTTTTTCTGTGTATACGTCTCCAACAACTTGCTTAAGCGTTTTCGAGTTAAGGAACGTGGGAATTTTGCATTTGTATATCTATGTTGTTCTCGTCGTGTTCGGGGATGTGGGAAGTGTCTTCGCGTTTTCGCTCCGATGTACATCGCCATGTGAAGCTGTGTCTCCCGGACGCGTTCCTTTTTTCGCTGAATAAATTGCGCGATTTCCTCCCCTGTTTTACCCCGACACCTGCTTCCGAGTATTGCGTTTCGTTCTCGAGGGATAAACGAAGCGACTCAGCCGATCCAGACTTTCTTTAGTTCCCTTTGACGACGCGTACAACGGCGACGAAAATATCGGCGACGAGCGAGATCGTCTGTGAAAATCATCTTTTCGCAGAGAAATGTCTCTCGAAAGTGAGGAAGAAGAGGTAGGAAAACGCTCGGGAGTCGTAGTCAAACGTATTTAAATGCAGATGCACTTATCATGTTAAAGGACGTCGGGGAAGATGCGGACGTCTCGACGCGAGCGCAAGTTATCCGAATATATGTCAGTGATCTATTTTCCGCAGTCAATTAAAGTCGAAGATGAATGATCTTAAAAGCATTAAACTTCCACGAAAGAGATTTTCCTGTAAAACGGATTCCCTGATTGTTACTGAATTACGCACAGCTTTAAACTCGTCTTTTTTCAAGCTGTTACTTTCAAATACTTTCGTTGAAAATTAATCGCGCTTTTGCATTTACCGCTATTTACGATTTCACATGCCTCGCTTTTATCCGCCTTTTTATCGGCTTGGCCGAATAATTCGATCCTTTCCATCCGATCGTACGGCTGAGAAAAATGTTACCGCGGAGTATTTTGAGAGTGTAGCTTTTCATACGATATCTAGAGCTGAATCAATCACCTATTTATTTAAGGATTGAAGTATACAGTAAATATTTGAATTAAAAGATCTCGATATCTCATGTGGGAAAAAAATTGTTGCAAAAACGCGATCGAATACATTCGCATTTCATTGAACGTGATCGAAAATTTTATAGGGCAACAAATTTAAAATAACAATGATTGAAAATAATCCTAAACAATAAAAGTGAATATCACTAGCTACGAATATTGACGTCACCGAGTTCTCGCACGTGAAATTTCTTGACAACAAATCGACCAGAAAAAGAAATCGAGCGCGGTTATATACTAATTTTAAATCAACTATATAAAGGTGTTATAGAGAGTGTTCCACAAACAGCTTTAAATTTAACGAGAGATTTTCCGACCGACTAACTAACTAATCGAGTCTTCTTACGCGGAAGTGACGTAAGAAATCATCATCTATCATATTTATCTTTGTCACTTAGCTCCAACTTGAAATTCTATTAAAATCCGCTTGACATTATCTAAGGAACGTGGTTTTATTATCCATCTGAGTTTCTGACATTTAGTTCGCTAATGATCTTCCTCTTTAGTTTGCAAGTCGTCGACAATTAGCGTTTCAACATTTTCGTTAGAAAGAAAAATCGACTTTAAAGGATTGGATAGAGAATCCTCTCGGTAAATTAAACTCGCGAGATATTCCGTACGCGCGGGGCAAATGTCTCGAAGACGCTTCTTCGCGATAAGTGGGTTATTGGGACACGAGCGAGGTGCCGGCGCTCCGCTCGGGGGAAGGAAGAAAGACCGAAGGAAAGACCTTCGAACGCGCGCGGAAGGATCCGCTGACGTTCGAGGCGTCATATAAGATAAACCGCGTGTCCGTAGTAACCTATTATCTGTCCACCATGCGCTTCCATTATTCCGGTTATCTGCTTCCTCGTACTTACGTAACGCGCGCATTCTCGCAAACTTCAGCATTTTTATTTTGCAGAGTGCAGAGATAGACAGCTATAGATACGTTCGTCCTTGGATTGAGGATTAATAGAAAGAAAGTTTTGTATCCCGTGATGTTCATATTTTGAAATATTCTCGCTGTTTATGGGTTGTGTATTATTAGCATTTGTTATTATATTTATATAATACTGTATTAATTATAATTATCATATGTATATTGCATTAATTATACTTTAATATATTAAAATATTTATTACGTTAACTAAAATCGGATGAATTTAAATTGTTTTAACTCCTGTGATGCGATATTCTGCTATTAAAAAAAAAAAATTACGCGATTTTACGATTTTGTAACGTAATTTGGTATGCATATTCAAAATGTGCCATTTCAATTTCATTTATTTTATCGTATAATTGACTAAATATATCACTAAAACTCCAGGTTTAAAGTTTTATAAACTATTAAATAAAATTATATCAAAATATTTAACGCGAGGTGTAAAGCTCGAAACTTGTTTATTATTATTTACTGTTATTTATTATCGTCATTTATTAATTTTAAATATTTTGACATCAAAACTTTGAGATGCATCCATACTATATTTTGTTTCTCATAAAAATTGTACAAGAAAAAAATTTTTAATGTGATAAATTACAACCAACATATGACATAGCAAAGCTTTTTTATTACATATAAAAAAAATAAAAAGTTTCTACTCGTCCTAGTCGATTGACCATCCAGCTGCATCTAGCGATGAACAAACGAACGCAAAGCAAAGATAATTGAAATCGTCCCGCCATCTATCGCCGTTAGATCAACTAAACTAGACAGTCGACAATAACGAGAAATTCAAGAATTCCTTGTTTATCAACACAAATCATCCCAATTTTACCCTCTTATCGGCTGAGTGTAGTGTCGTTTCGCGCGGAAATGTTGTCAGCAATGACATATCAGCAAATATCAGCATCGGTCGAATCGAAAATATTTACTACGCGCCGGGAGATGCGTGACGATGCACGCGTGCCGAGTCGAATAGCCGAATCCGTCCAGCAATTTCCTCTTGTACGGGACGAGCTCGCGGACGAGATATCGGACACGGGATCGGCGTGAGAGGAGAGTTCACGTAGAGTCTTTAGTCGTTAGTCATCGCGTTCCGGATCATGTTGTCGCGCGCCGTGTGGTAAACAGCGGTGGAGACGATAGTGCATCGTGCCTGATCGTGCCTCGCGCGGTGGGACCGTGGGAACAGCGACGGCTCGCGCCGGGTACTTTCTCTCCTTCCCTGCCGAGAGGCGAGAACGGGCATAAATGGCACTGCTATTCACCAGCATGTGGGACTCGACATTGCTCCTGAACACTCTAACCCCAAAATTCTACGTAGCCCTCACCGGTACGTCGTCCCTCATCTCCGGCCTGATTCTCATCTTCGAGTGGTGGTACTTCAGGAAGTACGGCACCTCGTTCATCGAGCAGGTCTCGCTCAACCACATCTCGCCGTGGATCGGCGGCGGCGACAACACCAACGACGGCAATGGTACGAGCCTCGGCGGCTCCGGGGGCTCCTCGAGCCACCAGAATGTGCCCGAGTGTAAGGTCTGGCGCAATCCGATCAATCTTTTCAGGGGCGCCGAGTATCAGAGATTTTACTGGGCCACCAACAAGGAGCCCCTCACGTACTACGACATGAACCTGTCCGCGCAGGATCATCAGACGTTCTTTACATGCGAAGGTGACACTGGTACGGATCCAGATTGCTACTTTATTTGTCCCAAAAAGACTAATTTACAAATGTCTGTCATTGATAGTCCATTAGATATTCTCATACTTTTTGTATTTACAACACATTGCTATATATTAAGAATTTAAATATCTGTTGTAAGTTAATAAGCTAGAAATATTTGTATAACATGTTTGATTTTGGATGTATTTTTATTTGAAATGTCTGTCATTGATACTTTGCCAAGTGTTCCTATACCTTATTTGTATTTATAACATATTTCTATGTGAAGAATTTAAATACCTGTTGCAAGTTAATGAGCTAAAAATATTTGTAACGATTTAGAGATGTTTGATCTATCTGAGATGTTAAATTCTGTCCTTTTTCTTCTTAAGACACAAGGTATTGAGATGCTGATCTGATGATTCTTCTTCTACAGGTAAAGCAGAATATGAGATCATGCAAACAGCTTGGAGGGAGCGCAACCCAGTAGTGAGAATACAGGCTGCGCATAGCGCTCTCGATCGAAATCCCGATTGTGCGCCAGCTTATATCCTTCTCGCGGAGGAAGAGGCCACTACTATCGTCGAGGCGGAGAAGATCCTGAAGCAAGCTCTGAAAGTGGCCGAGAACAATTACAGGAAATCACAGAATACCCAACACCAGGGCTCTATAGCCGAGGCGATACACAGAAGGGATACGAATGTGTTGATCTACATCAAGAGAAGACTAGCGATGTGCGCGAGGAAATTAGGGAAACTTAAAGAGGCGGTGAAGATGTTTCGCGATCTTACGAAGGAGGTGCCGCCGATCATGAACGTATTGAACATCCACGAAAACCTGATCGAGACCCTACTGGAGATGCAGGCGTACGCGGACGTGCAGGCCGTGCTGGCCAAGTACGACGACATCAGCCTGCCGAAATCGGCGACCATTTGCTACACGGCGGCGCTGTTAAAAGCACGGCTGGTGGCGGACAAGTTCTCGCCTGACATTGCCAGCAAACGCGGTCTGACTACCGCCGAGATGTCGGCGGTGGAGGCGATTCATCGGGCCGTGGAATTCAATCCTCATGTACCCAAGTATCTTCTCGAAATGAAACCGCTCATTCTCCCACCCGAGCACGTGCTGAAACGTGGTGACTCCGAAGCAATTGCCTATGCGTTCTTCCACTTGGCACATTGGAAGCAGATAGAGGGTGCTCTGAATCTGCTCCACTGTACTTGGGAGGGCACATTTAGGATGTTACCCTATCCACTCGAGCGCGGACATCTGTTTTATCCATATCCGACGTGTACCGAATGCGCCGACCGGGAACTCTTGCCGTCGTTCCACGACGTCAGTGTCTACCCGAAGAAGGAGCTGCCCTTCTTCATCCTCTTCACCGCCGGTCTGTGCTCGTTCACCGCACTGTTAGCTCTGTTGACTCATCAGTACCCGGACACTATGGGCGTAGTCGCCCGTTCGATGCTCGCCTGGTTCTCCCATCCGTTTTACTATCTTCTTGACAAGCTGGCTATCTTGCCCTCTAACTTATTGCAGCAGCTCTCTAGAATATAAGGCTGTATTTCCATACGATCTCCATTAATTAACTTAAGACTTATTGTGATACTCGCGATATACTTATTGTTTTATTTCTACTATCTCTGTAGGCGCCTCTATTATGTATGTAAGTGTGTAAAAGTTCCAATTTACAACTTTGTCGTGACTGATACTATAATATCTCGTAGTGACGATTGTGTTTATGTACCATTAAGTTCAAACAATGGTGAATATAACAGTAATAATAAGAATTTTAGACAGCAACGTATTACATATATACATACATATATATATACAAATTAATAATATATATGTATGTATAAAATACGAGATAATTATATATAATATATATATAATGTCGATAATGTATCATCGAACAATCGCTACATTGCGAATATGCGATTGTACAAATTTGTGCGAAACGGCAGTTGGGTGCTAAATAAATTCTCTTTGTTTTATCGCATTCGTATTTATTCAATGATGGATATTATCAGTAGCTTGTAATGAGGTGAAAGATCAAGGCAAATCAGAGATCTTGACGTTTCACGTGTCGACGGAACAGGAAGCAAGTTCGGGCACGTTCAGTCGACCGGGGTGAGAGAGAGAGAGAGAGAGTATCATATCCCCTTCGCGTATCCCTCCGCAATCATTCTTACACAGCATAACAATGAGAATGTTAAAATCCCTCACATTAATCGCACGTATAATATATACAATTTTTACGAGAACCTGCCGAAACGTAAAATAAGAGACAAACCAATGTGTCGAAGTAACGAGACGGATAGTTTCGCATTCTCTCAATCATTCTATAATCGCATCTGATTTCTGGTCTGCCTGTCTATCATGAGACGGTTATGATAAGAGAAGAAGAGACAGAAGGAGCGAGAGAGAAAGATATAAGACACTTGGAAGTCAGAGGGCCCAGATCTCTCTGGTACTCCGGGCTGGCTCCAGCCGTAACTTTGATTTTGCTTCGAACATTCATCCTCGATTAAATTCTTAACTGATACATATATAATAAGGTGATAAAATTTGTCGTTTTATATATATGTACAATATCTCTTTATAGTTTATCTATATATATTTATATAATTTACTTAAAACGGACATACGTACGTAAAACGTCACGCGAGAGGAATTACGATTAAATAATTATCCTCCATACACAGCTACTCCTCGTATTCACGGCTATGGGGGAAAGGAAGGGAAGAAGGAATGAGAGGGGGGGAATGAATGTTTACGTAATATAAGAACATGTAAAAACTTTCAAATGTGATCCTTAAGATTCGCTATAGTATAATGCTTAGTCCTTAATTCATACCGCGTGTACAATTAGATGCATTTTTCGAAGAGTACTAATCTACGAAATAGGAAATATTTTGAGTATTCGCCTCCTGCTAATATCCGAGCCTATATTTTGTACGTAGCCTTCTTACACGCACTCGCCAGAATTGCGTTAGAATCCCCCAGGGATGGAGATCCGCTGATTCCGCCCTACCGTTTAGTAGGCTCTACTTTTTTATTGCCGCGAATTATCTACGAAAGTCCACGCAATGTTTCTTTTTTTTTCTCTCTGCTATATGTACAAATTACAGATTGTCCGCTTCACGCTCAAAATCGGCTTCACGCTAAGCGCCACGTTAACACGTCACTTCACTGTGTCTAGTGTTTGATCGTCTCCACCAACGTTCCTCTACACAAATAAGGCACCTTTAACAAATTACGCTGTTTATATAAGCTACACTCGATTTAGCAGTCCAACGCGTTCAGTCATTGACGCCACGTCTGCGCTACGGCGATAGCTAATTCGCAATTTGTCAATCGAGGCATACGTAAACAACAGCAGTCTTAAATGTATCGAACAAAAAACGTTATATATAGTGGATATATGTAATCAACTGGATACCAAAATTCTCATAGATCATTTCCTTCTTTCATCTAATTTCTCAAACGACGATAAATATTTTTAACTTTCAACGAAGCGCTCACACCCTTCAACTAAGTGTCATGTTCTCTTAAGATATTCATATATTTCATTCATCTATCGAAGTTCCTTAATTTATCAAACATCGAGATCGCTTTGAATTCTGCTAAAAATATTTCGTATCGTTCTTGCCCACCACGAAAGCAAGGAATAACGTCGAACTCAAAGAATAGCAATCTATCTGAATTCTATACGTTTAGCCTAATCGAGGCTGTCTATCTACATGTTCAAGAAGAAAGCGGTTTTTCCACTCTAAAACGTCATTTGTGCTTGTGGAATGCTAGAAAACAGCGCTGCCCAATCGAAATTTCAGCTCACGTGCCCAGAAAGAACTTTCCGTCTTTTCTTTCGCTATCGCGTGCAATTATTATACGCAATTACAATCCTTTATTTACACGTTGAAACTAATAGAAGCAGTTTCTCAAAATATAGTACAATTTAAACAAATATCATCACTGAAGAATTGAAAAAATGTTCCTAACGCCAATTACAATAAACAGCAATATATAATTAAATCTTGTCTTTTTACGTTACCGCATTTTTATCGCAACTTATAGTACGGAACAAATTTCCTGACATGGTAGATTGAATATGTTTACTGGCTGGCACGCGACCGCCGATTGGTCAACAGAGTTATTAAATGTATGCAAAAATTGTGGAAGAAGACAACACATAACAATTGATGTTTCTTCTTTTAACTTCGCGAAAGAGTTTTAACCGAAACGCGATAGACAGAGAAGATTGTTAATCTTGATATTAAAGAGTACCGTTTGCGAAATATTGATATCGATCATAGAGTTTAGTGGACCACGAGTGAATGCTGCCTTCGACTAAATCCTCAACATGCCGACGCAATTGATCCTCCGTTAACGTCAGGTGGAACCTATTCTTGAGACCTTGAACAGTCGCCGCCCCACCACTGCGGAAGCACGGAAGCTGAGAGCCTGCGGAAAAAAAATCGATGAAAGCCATTGAGATACGCGGGTTGACACGCGAACGAGCGTATGAACGGCCAGTTCGAGAGTTTTACTACTTACCCGACAACATAATCTCAACGAGGTTAACTATCTTCTCCATGTGCTTCCGTGCCGCAATTAAGCCTTGAAGAATGAGGCTCTTAAATTCCTCAAATAGCTTGGACTGATTGCCACCCATCACCTCGACAAATTCCGGCGTCAGTTTGAATGGGCTGGTCTCGAAGCCAAGATTTCGTGGCGAGGTCGACAGAATAAATCCGAAATCTATGTGGATCAGATGACCGTCGCTGTGCAACAAGATATTGCCATTGTGACGATCTTTTACTTGAATGAGATAGCTGACCAGGCAATACGCGGCACAGCTCTGAATGAAATTCCTCTGTGCCACTCGGAACGTCTCTGAGGTAGAAGGGCCGAACTCTCGTTCGAAGTATTGGAAAAGTGTTAATTGGCACTGTTTCTTCACTTGGTGGAGCGAGACAGTGTTCAGGATAGGCTCAATCAGACCACTGTCGTTGGATAGACACAGTATTCTGCGATTCAAAATCAAATTATCATACAAGAGCCAAATTATCGAAATTGTTATAGAAAATTTAATATACTAACAAATTATTATATATATATATCTTTTAATATCAGTTAATAAGTATTCCTCCAACGGGGAAGAGGAGAGGCAATTGACTTTTTTTCACGAAACGAAAATTTCCAATAGTAACTTGCACTTACTTGTACGGCCGTACCCAAAGGGGCACTTGTTCGTCTTGCCAAATCTTTTGCAACATTGAGAGCAATTGCGAGGCGAGAAGTTCTTGTCTGAGATCATCGCCGCATTTCACAATTACCGCAAGTAATCTCCAAGATGCCAAGTGCCCATACGGGCTGGAAGCTCTTATGCGTCGTTGCTTCTGCTCCCATGGCTCCTTGAGGACCGCCGCCGATGGATCCTCGGGATCGTGACTGAAAGTCGCGCTCGGCGTAGCTGCCATTTCGCTCAATCTTCTCTTAATATCGCCCGGTACAAAGATCGGTTCCCTGCTATCGGACGATTCTTGACTCAGTTGCGATATAGTGTCCCGATCTTTTGGCTTGCGAAGCTGTAAATACTGAACGAAAGCGAATAGAAAAAAGTTAGAATACAAATTATAATTGAAGAGATGACGCGCGGTCGCTCAAATAAGATACACACCTGCTGCGTGATCTCGTCGTCCTCTTGACTCCAACAATCGTTAGGATCGTCATCGGGGAAATTGAATGCCACATCTGTATTCCTAACAGAATATGGCGAGATATTTTTTACGGGAGTTTGCCGTATCGTCGAATTCTGTTGACTATCTGAAGTGGACATATTATTGGACTGCTCGCCGCCCGTTAAATTCTCTTCAGACTTCGTGTGCCTCAACGAACTGCCCATTATTTTCGTCGGCACGGGCGACGTATATAAATCTTCCACCTCTAATACCTCCACATATATTATATAAGGTGCCTATAATAGTACCAACATAAAAGTCGATATTCAAATGACGAACTTTTGTAATGGTTCCAAGAAAGCGAAACAAAATGTCTGTACCTTATCCTTGCTGTTAAGAACGGCGGCGCATTGTGGTGGAACTCGCACGATATGATGCGGTACCGTGCTGTGCAGAGGAAACCACACCCTCGCAGGGAGATTCAAATTAAGCGTATTGAGCTCCGCCACTAATTGAACGGTTTTACTTTCCTTTGTTGGGATAGTCCCGAGCAATTTACCAATTGATATTAGAGCTTGAATAAATTCGAGTTCTGGCGCGAGTCGAGGTGCCTGCAAGCAGATTCATATTAAAGTAAATTCATATTACAGTAAATGCCTGCTACTCTTTCGTACAAGATAACTCACATTGCAAAAACAATCGGTTTTTTGGCCTCGCAAATCGTTCACCACACCTTGGCAGGAATAGAAGCAGGTACAGCCGTTGTCAAACGCTCGACCAGAGCTCAGGTCCCCAAGACTTACTTTATTTATTATACCTTTTGAAGAATTTTGAATGCCCATTAAAACAGTCATTGTAAAAATGATATTTCTCGTGGTGTGTAATTTATCGTTTTAAGAGATGCATGCCAGTTTGGATAATTACCGGAATGACTACGGCGTATAGTCTGGAACAATCCAGTAGCGTCGGACTGAGATCTTTGGTGGGTTTTCTTATTCGGCGACGTAAGATTTTGCGTCGAGGGCAATGGTGATGGCGCAGAAACTTGCAATCCAGCGACACGCTGCTTTCGACTTTCATTTCCCTTTGGCCTGAAATATTACACGTATTTAGAGATAAAGTTTTTTTTTATTCTAAATTTATGTGCAATTGTCACTAATCTACCAAAAATTCCCCATTGCTTTTCTACTAATTAGTCCTACCTGAGTTCATCTGACAGGATAAGATTTTTCAATTTGGTCCCATGAGACTTCTTCTTTGACGGCAAATGAGCATCAGAACTGTACGCGTCTAGCAGCCAGGCACATTTTAATGAGAAATCTGCTGACTGTCTACATCTGCAAAGCAGTTGACTCGTTTAGTTTTAATTTACTCAAATCTTAGCGCCGCAATTGATAAAATGCACAATCGAGCAATCTTCTAATGCGCGAATCCTTATATTTACCTATGGACAAGATATGGATAAAGAACTTCTGTTACATCGTGAAGTTGTATATACATCACAACTAACTGCGGTAAGTAAAAGTCCACATCATTATCCGAAAAACTGAACATCTTGTTACCTACAATATGTCATTGTTACACACAACATTCATAGTTATCGTGAAATATACAGAGTGCATTTCTCTAATTGTAAGGGTGCATTCGCTAAACAATTTTTACTTTGCAAAATTCGTATTTATAGGGATCGTTATTTGAAAACCCATATTTGATGAAAATAGAGTACACATTATTCGAATGCGTGAAAAATTAATTTTTTTTTTTTTCAAATGTTTACTATACCTAGATAACTCTGAACGCCAGGTTCTTTGGAATTGAACAGATAGGATATAGCCATGGACATGTCAAATATTTGACTCTCGAATAGTCGCAGCAGACAGCCTTCTGAAGGTTTCGGTTGCTTCGTTTCTTGCTTTTGCCGACGGACAACGTCCGATTGCTTCTTCACCGTCTCGACTTCTTGTTGCTGCGTCGCGGTCGTGCCGCAGCAAAGGGTCATGGCCGCTCCTGCCAACTCGCTCTGGCTCGTATCGGCCACGGACGGCGGTGATGACACTTGCATAGCGTTTGGATAGATATCGACGCATTCCTGATGCTGATAGTCGTGTTGAATGTCACTGCCGCATTCTCGCACGTTCATATTTGGTCGCGGTTCTTGCGAGCAACATTCATCACCGTCGTTCGCGTCGTCGCACCGAGAACGCTCGCCGTTGGTCTCGTTCTCAGGGGACACGGGAGACGCTGGACTGTCACTGAGACGCGTGGACAGTTCCACAGGTGACACCGGCACCGACATCGACACTGACACTACACCGGCACTGTTCTCCATACCGTCCACCGCATCGACCGAATACACGTCGCCCGGCTGCGACACGGCCGAGTCGAGGCTCTCGCGGCTATGCAGATGATCCACGCTGGATTCGCGGGTGGCGGGCGTATTCGTGGCGTCGCTCGAGCCGCTGTCGGAGCCACACAGAATCCCGGAGTCGTCGGAACCGAGACTGGCCAGGTCCTCGCGTTCCCGCGCGGTGCGCGCGCCCTTTCCGCATGATCCCGAGGACGACGACGACGATACCGTCGTCGTCTTAGAGACCGACGAAGGTGCAGGATTCTCGCATTCCGGACTTGGCGTAACGTCCACCTCTGGGATTCGCTGCAGGGCGGAGTCCAAGCTCCGGTTTCTATGATGGTGCGTCAGCGTCGTAGCGGCCGCCTGAGGCACCGGCGGTAGTAGGATACCCATTGATCTATGAATAATGATCGACAACCTTATAATTAATAGCCAAGGTACTTTCTCTTATACGTTATATGATACGCTACATAAATTTCATCGAATTGCAAATGTATCTTTGATTTTTAATACATACGAATAAAGATAAAAAATAGAAAGTATAGTTTTCACAGAACTCTTTTCACAGAAATGTTTTATATACAACAATCTATGTAATTAGTAATTATATTTATTAGACTTCTTCTCCATCTTATTATCAGCTATCGATGTATCCTTCTTGTAGTCTACTCTATCTCATTCTATAAATAGATATTTAATGATATATTTAATAACATCACTATCACTCGGGCATCTGTTCTGCATTATTTAATCCTTGAAACGTTGCACCTTTGCCTTTTTCCTTCTCATAAGTTCTTAATACTAATTACTAAGTACTTCGTATTTTTCCTTCTTGTTTTGCGTTGTAAAAGATTCGATATTTCATCATCTGTCTATAAGATTAATAAATTACTTTTTTTATAAGTAACATTTAAACCGTTCTGATTTAAATGTATCCTTTGGCGAGTATCCTTTGCCTTCTTTCTCGATCGAAGAGAATTGCGCGCACAAAATATTAGCTAGTTCTAGTTTCCAGTCGGCAGCTGCGAAAATGCGACCAATAAAGAAAATAGATACGACTGCGCCGCGCGTGACTGCAATTACTCGTTGCGATGATTATTAATATTGATGACGTCGTCGCCGCCAATTTAAATATCTCGGCTTGCATTCCTCCGATTTATATTACGACGTAGAGCTTCCACTCGTATCGTCAACTTCGACGTCGTGGCATACGCGAGGCGAATTTACGATCGCTTTTATTCAACAAGTGCCAGGAAACGTTGGAGGCGCGAGCCAGAGACGCGTCGCAAATAGCTCGCGCGCGTGTGTCGCGGAACGACCTCGCCGAGCATTCGCGGGGATCGGCATACGGATACCTGAAGTCCAAACTGTGGTTTCGTTGATGCGTGGTCAGTCTGCTGCGTGGACTGATCGACGGATTCGGCCGACCGTGCACGAGAGGAACATTACAGCTGGCCAGTTTGTGCCGTTTGATGTGTGTCACGCTTTCCTGGCGCGTAGGTCCACCAGTCGGCGTCACTGCCACCACTTCGCTCATATTAGAGTCGAGTACGAGCACCGGCTCGGCTAACAGTCATCTGCTGGCCATGCTGGGGCTTCACCTGCAAAACGCAACAACCTGAATCAACGCCGCGGCGCCGTCTCTCGTTTCTCGAACATCGAGAGCGTAACATCCTCATGTTAAAGAAAGACATTCTGGTTAACATATTAGGCAAAAAATCTAGTTAACATTAGGGGCAAAAAAATAGGAAAGCATTCTTATTATTATATCCAAACTATATTACTGATGCATTTATGTGCAATATATCTATAAGCATTATGTCGTAGGATATAACGTACACGGAGAAAATTTTATGTTAAATTTTACTATGCTGCCGCACCAACTGCCGACCATCAAGACGCCCAAGTTTAAATGCTATAGTCTTACAGTAAAATTACTATGTCCATAGCATTTAGTGATACGATCATAGCATTATTATAGCATTGAATGCTATGATCGTAGCATTCGGCTGAATAAATTACTATAGCCATAGTAATTTTACTATAAGACTATAGCATTTAAACTTGGGCGTTTTGATGGTCCGCAGTTGGTGCGGCAGCATAGTAAAATTTAACATAAAATTTTCTCCGTGTACTATTACATGGACTCCTTTTAAAGAGCTTTCTCGATAATTGCATCACGATAAATCACGACGACAATCGCATCGCAATAACTAAATATACATATTAATTAACATTAAATGTGATTTTAACGAGTGTCAGACAGTATATGGAAAAAGCGAACGCGAGAAAAGTTAAACGGTTCGAGAAGCGAGACGCGTGAATCGAGAGATGAGATGTATTTCCGGCATCGTCATTATATTTTCGGGAGCAGCGTAAGCTGATAACGGATGATATCATTTATCGCGTCGCAATCACGAGCGCTCGCGGCACGAACGCCGCGCATATAACTGGAGCCGTAATGTCAACGACGATTGCTCAGCACAAGGAGAACACGCTCGGATAACGCCTCGTCCGACCGACCTCGTTATCAGCCGCGTCTGTCAAATATCGCGATAAGGAAAATCGGTATCTCCGGATCGGGGAGAACGCGTATGTCGTATCTTTTAATTAAATACACACGACGGGAAAGTTTTCGCGATATTGTAATTAGGTTATATAATGTCGCGATATCGCGCCGCGAGGAAAAAAAACCTCCACGCGCGGGAGCAGCTACGAGAAACCGAGCGACCGGAAATCGCGCGCATCTGTCTGGAAGGTCAATCGCGCCGCTTTAGTGCCCGGATAAGACGCGAAATTGGAACTTCCTTTCGAGAAATAAGAATTCGCGTCGATATCAATTTCGTCTGCACAAACGTCGCTTCAAACGGTGCTTATTTAAAAGCGTTCTGAAACCTGCTGAGATTTCCTGAAAAGGAAAAGCAGAGGGACCCTTTGAAACCCGATTCCTGAAAAATGTATAGCTTTACGATACGTAATCCCGACGTTTCTTTGAATATGTTTGAATGTAAGGCAGTTGGAAAAATAAATCTCTTTTCACGGCAGCTATCAAATAATCATTAATGGACATTATCTTCGTTAGATCTTATCTTTACTGTAACTTGTAAGGTTGTTATTCTCATATCCTTCTTTCAGCATCTTATTCCGCGTCTTTTGCTGATGTAATTATGATCGTACTATGTGTACTAAAGGGACCTCCTCGGGGACCTCTTTTAATCGTTTATACATAGGAAAATAAATAAATAATCGAAACTGATCATTAATCATATAAAGGTATACGCATATGCGTTTAGACGCATGTGGGCAACAAATGGAAGAAAGGTCGACCGAAAAGGTCGACGGATTTGTTGAATATCCGCGCCGCAACGGTACAAAATTGAAAAAGTCACGATAGCCGCAATACAGACGTGTAGAAAGTGTGCGGCTTTTTATCAATTCGAACACTTTCTAGGATCTTCCTGGCGGTATGGCGCGCTCCATTCCGCGCACAATTATCCCGCGGGTAAATAAATGCGGGTACAAAAGACGATGCAATATTCCGTGCAGTTAGTTACATAGTAGTCACATGGAGAACAAGCGCCTCGACGAGAAAATAAACTGCCTCATTCTCCGAACTTTTCCGCGTCGAACGTGAATACCGCACTGAGAAAAAAAAGTCGTTAACTTGACTGAAATATTTTTACCTGATTATTTTTTCAATTAAAATATTTATGTATTTAAATTAAGTACAACATACGACATATTAAATATTAACATGACGTAATTTGACTCAAATATTGTAATATTTTAATTTAAAAAATAATATAATTGGTTGAAAAATATTTAGTTAAGTTAACAACTTTTTCTTTTCTCAGTGCACACGTTACTTCGAAACTACGTTAACACGCTTCGATCATTTGACTTTTCGTTATTCTCGATCCTGAATATTTTAATAACTCAATATCCTACGATCCTTGATTTTTCAAGTGAACGTGAATGTTCCTGAAGCTCGCGAAAACTCACCAAACGAGCTGAAACTCACTGAGCGAGTCTGGCACTCCATATGGAACGAATTTGGGAGACGCTAACGAAGCTCACGGTAGTCAAAGCGTCGAGCAAAGCGTTGAAATACCAAACACCGAATGCTTTCAGACAATCCTTCTAATTGCGCAAACGTGCCGTCAACGAAGCTAACTGTCTATTAACCGATATTTCTTCACCCGAGGGGGTCCATCTCGCAACGTCATCCGCCGCGAGCGAGTCTGCCCGCGTCTTATTCTTCACGCGTCAAAAGTCAAAACGGCGAACGCGAATCACCTCTTCACGTGACAAAAGATTGTGCGTGGTATTTTAAAAATTGCGGCGCGGGTGTCACGATGCGGAACCGCGGTTTCTATCTCGGCACACGGATCGCGTTGCGCCGCGTTGCAAAATCCGCGCCGACTTGAAACTCGCGACACGCGTGGTACCATGTGCTTTCACCGATCTGCTTCGGTGCCGGCGCCGTATACTCGACGTTACGAGCGCGTGTTGTTCGCTCCGAGTTCCAAAATTGGCGACGCAAACAGCTGTCCAATCCCAGGCGGTAGTACGGTACTTATCGATATCTTCCCGCGTTTATTTGTCGCGGACAACAATCTCCATTTTACAAGAAAAAAAAATGTCGATACATGTTAAAAGCGTCAAATAAGAATCGCATGTAAGAATCAATGTAATAAAAAAGTAAGAGAAATGCTCAGAAATTACATCGATATGTATATACACACGTATCTACTATTACTCGTACACGTATTTCTCATTCCGGTTGATATTTGAACTGGTCCGTTCGACCGTTCACTCGCCGATACCGGACGTCGACACGTCACGTCGAAGGGAATCGTTTCGTATCTTAATGGACTTTCAGCATCTATAATTATTACATTAAGTTGTATAACATATATCGGGTCTCGTTATTACAAGATTACGAATATTTCACGACAAAGGATTAAATACTAATATTTTATATTACTTCTACGCGTTATGCCAATCCATGTGGAAACATCTCGGACGATACGTCGTAATTACAGCACGCTTTTATTTGCCTCTTGGCAAAAGAGAAATTTAATGTCTCACCAGTTGAAAAATTAATTTCCTGGATCATGACGCGAGATAGCTATCGACGTTGCTCGATCTCTTTCATCTTTTTTTTTTTTCATCGCGCTACATCTACAGATCTACGCTATGCCAATACTATAAAAAGCAAGCTACGCTTCTTTTTCTTTATGACTATCCCCGGCGAATGCAGAGGCGGACGTGAATGCGTCTCGCTGTATACGAATTACGGATGATCTAATCACTTCGATGATCTAATAATCGGCGTCGATGACCGTGCGGCTTTGACGACTTTTTGAGAGCGCAATTACACGAGCGCCGGGCGTTTTCGCGTGCGTGGGCGCGAAACCGGGGGCTAGAAAGTCAAATGCGCGTCGAAACTCGGCGATTCCCAGATTTCCCTTTGCGAGTAAAAGACTTTTGAGAAGGTTTTCGCGAAAAAATGTTATCTTCCTCGCGGAGGAAGCTTCATCGATGCTCGTGCTGTCGTCGCGCGATCAAACAACGTTTTACATGCGATTTACGTAAAGCAGATTGCGAATGCAAAACGGTTGAGGCCGGATGGTTCCGAACGAATAAAAGATCTCGCGCAGAGGGGGAAAGGGATCGAAAGCCTCCGATCGGAACGTCTCTAAAAAAAATAAAAAATGACGAAACTTTGAATCTTCCTCGTTTACATCATCTCATAAATAATGTGTGCGGTATAAAAGGGCGCTTAATTTATTCTTGATTTATTCTTAGCTTAAAACCAGAAGACGCCTTTTATCGTCAGGGAATTGAAAATTTAATATTAAGATGGGGGAAGAAGTTGTAATTCCTCAAGTTCAGTATTAACTAAATTTCTTCAAGCGCGTCTTCGGAGGTCTGTCTGATGCCCTCGTAACAGCTTTGAAATGTAAATAATAACAGCACGATTTTCGACCAACAAAAGGACAACGTTCGCAGATGCCCAATTTTTTATATTCAAGTTAGATTTGCTGAATGCATACATGTCTTTTTCGCGAAATAAAATGCATGAAACCATTAATTAGACACCTCACGATGCCTTATCGATGACTATTCGTCTAGTTCCAAGTTTTAATTCCTCAAGTTCAGTATTAATTAAATTCCTTCAAGCGCGTCTTCGGAGGTCTGTCTGGCCTCGTGACAACTTCGAAATGTAAATGTCAACGTCGCGAAACCTCGTAGCGCGCGAGGAATTTTTCTAAATCGTCCGCGATGAGATTTTTAAAGAAACGAGACGACGATTCTCGTGGCGGGGTTAAAATTCGCAACGTTCTCGCTTCAGAGATACAGTGAGGATCAAACTCCAATGTCCGATGCGTCGGGCATTTAAATTATCTATTCTATATCGTTTGGCGTTTTAAATTATCGCCGCCCATGCCATTCATCGTGCACGTGACACACTGACTCTTTATCGCATCCGAAACACACTATCGTAAAGGCCATTCTAGAGCCGACTGTTCTCATTGAGTAAGGCCAACCCGTCTGAATGTAATTTATCCAGCGGAACAGTGCTAAGTCGGCATTAGGCAAATTTAATCGTCGGTTATTACTTGATAAATATAATCTCGGTGAGTTTAATTTTCAACGCTGTGGCAATCGTCGTAGAATTATCGCAACGCAGAATAAACACAGACATCATTATCTTCAGAAGTGGAATTTGAATTCAACGTGTTCATTTAGATTAATATAAATTTATATGTAAAGTTGAATAATCTAAATATTAAAGTGGAATAATCTAAATTAAACGTTCGCCAAAAACCGAAAATAATGACGTCTATGTTTACTCTGTGTTGTGAGAATTTTACATAGGCCTAATCAAGATATCTCTGGCATTGAAGTAATTACGCGGTATTAATAAATAAATCCCAACAATTATACGTCTCAAAAATTCTCTTCAACGTTTTAAACCGGCAAATATGTGTAACAGATTAATAGCCAAATTACCAACACCCGCACGCACGCGGAGACACAATTTTCGCATGTCGCGTCAACGTCGCGCTCGAAATCTCAAGTTTCTCACACAGACACACATGCACACGGCTCTGGCACGTTCCGACTGATCGCCGTTAACGAGTTACAATCATCGCCACGGTCTTTTTCCCGCTACGCAGAATCCACGGACGGAGATCTTTTCCGATTTCGATCTATGCCTACATGCGCTGTACCGCGCCTCTCCGTCTCGCCGCGCCGCGCGAGCGTCTCCTGGCACCGTAGCCGCCGCTCCGCTCCGCTCCGCGCCGCTAGGTCGCCCGCTCCGCTCGCGCAGCGGAGATGGGTGTGCCATGCTCGCGAGAGCGAGCTTCCTGCCGATCCCGTGTCTGTGCGTGTTGACAGAACACTGGAAAATCCACACCCCCGTCGCCGGTCGCCGGTCACCGTCGCGTCGTCCTTCGTGACGTGAATCAATCGCCCTCGCCGCGCCGCGCCGCGCGGCGACGCGACGCGACGCGACGTTAAACGTCAACGTCAACGTCGACGTCAACTCGTTGGCACTCACCTCGCGCTCGAATCCGGGATCCCGAGCTACGACGCTACCGACGACATGCCTCGATCCTGGCCGTCTAGGCGGGCCGAGTTTCACGGCGACGACGGAGACGCGCGGGGACGGAGCGCGAAGGAGACGGGCCTGACGGACGGAGAAGAGGAGAGAGAGAGAGTAGCGTCTCGTCCCGTCGTCCACGTATCTTCCCTCTCGGGTACGAGGCACCAGGCACCAGGCACCGCGACACACACGACACGACGCTCGTCGCCCCCCTCGGTTCCCAGTTCCCACCTCGTAATGGCAGCGACGATCAGGGGCAGTTCCGGAGGCGCGCGGTTCACGCGCGCGTGCAGGCTGGGCTGGCAGGCAGACGCGCGGGCAAGCAGACTGGCAGGAAGGCAAGATAGACGGGCAGACACGCACGCACGCACGCACGCACAATCTCGTGTCGTTTCTCGCTGCCGCCGGCTACGCCCAACAACGCGCGTCGATCGGGGCTCCGTCGCGGGCGCGATGCGCGCGATGCGTCGCGGGGGACGAACGACGGCGACGACGACGCTCAGTCCGGAGTACCGCGGCCGCGGCTCGGTTAACCCGCGCCGAGAGGAGGGCAGGCAGGCGGCGCGTTATCGCTCGAACCGTACCGGGACGACGCTGCGACACAACGCGACGACGACGACAACTGCGAGACGACGAACCGCTGCCCACGCCAGACCCCGACGTTGTTGTCCGTCGCACGACGCATTCAGCACTGACTCGGCGCGGCGCACTGCTGCCAACGCGACGGACGCGAACTCCGGCCAGTCCGGCCGGCCTGAATCACGGCTGCGCCGTCCAGGGACGTGCCTAGCCGGCCCGCGGCCCTTCCCTCGTTTAACACGAGCTGACGGATGCCTCTCGATTTTTCTGTTTCTTGAAAAGGGAGAGAAACGCCCCGTTAAATGGCGTTTCCATTGACGCGCGCGTTTGACGAGAAACGCCTTCGGATCTCAACGCGGATATTACAAAACAATGACTCGCTTCGTCGGAGAGATAAAGAAAAGACGATAAGACGTTTTAGGAATTATCTGCCGATAAAGGCAGATATAATGGCATTCTTATCAATTCTTATTCTACTGGATTCCTTTCGGATTTAATACAAGTTTTGTTTATGGTTATTTCCTTACGCAAGATTGAGATAAATCTCGTATAAACAAGATACAGATATGTGAATCCCAAGGAATGTTTCAAAATTAGCTCATGTTTAAATTTAATTCATCCAAATGAGATCCGAGTGACTCATCCGCCTCCGTCTTAAAACGAAATCCACTGATAACGAAATGTATTGCCGTTTCGTTTGACGTGGAAACGCTCGACTCGATTCATGCGCGTGTTTAACATCCGCGTGATTCGATAAATCTGTCGCGGATTCGGATGTTTTTCGTTTCTGTCGAGAGCCGGTCCGAGTCACTTTCGAGAGACGCGCGTCAAAATTCCATAGATACTCTAATCAATTATATCGCTCGCGTACGCATTCACGATCCGGACTCCAACCGCTGTAAATTTAAATGATCCTAAAGAAAGAGGGAAAGAAAGAAAGAGAGAGAGAGAGAGAGAGAGAGAGAGAGAGAGAGAGAGAGACATAACGATTCTACTGAAGCTTCTCTTATGCAATAACGTGTGATTTTATCGCCTTCTCGGGAGGCATACATACGTCCGCGGCGACGGCCATTATATCATAGCGCTGGCAATACTCATTAGCGTATTGACAGCGTTTCATCTCATTGTCACTCTACTCCGGCATTGTTCGGCGTCGAGAGACTCGGTGTGTTATTGACGGTGCTGAAATGTAAGCCGACGCTATCAACCGAACGGGATGACAGCATCGAAGATAAGAAAACCATCGTGATGCAGTTATACGTCTCGAGAAGGCTCAGCTTAATTCTTAATTGGCGCTCGCTTTGTACTTTGTGGCGAAAAGACACGAAGCGGAAATTTTATATCTCGAAACGCGATCGAAAAACAGAAACGTCGATTTGTAACCGTAACGATAACATTAACGATGAACGCCTTCTGAAATGTGATCGCCTCGAAATTAACTTGTCTCATAAATGTTGAACTCACACAATCAGCGATCTAGATTCGTATCGCGCGTCCTCGGAAAGATAAACATACGATACAGAATACCAATACGAGATTAAAACAAAACTTTATAAATTCTTTTTTGTATTGTACGTATTCTTCTGATTTTCTTCAACTGAAAGATGTAACGATACATTTCCGAACCCTTACATCCTTACATGTAAAAACCAATTTTAAATGTCAAATAAAACTTTAGTCCTGAATTTAACTTTGATGGTACATAATACATATGTGCGGAGTCTCAAAAGGGTTAAAGCTAAAAATGAGCGCTCTTTTCGGTCCGCTCGTTTTGCTATACACTCGTGTTTTAAAGAACTTTTATTGTGTATCTTCAAAACTTGATAAGCAAACTATTTTTGTGGAACGTTTCGTAAAATTTCTTTATATTTATTGTTCGTTCGCTGTAGCTAAATTCTCCATCTTTTCTTCTTTTTCTTTTCAGCGTTTAGTTGTACGTCTGTTTAATTTAAAGCGCAGGGAGTGCAGCAAGGACCTTTCGACTTCCTTTCTTTGCCAAGGGTGACGGTTCCCAGTGTCGGGCACTGAATGATTCACGGGCCCCGCTGTAAAGCATATAGGCGTCCGCGCTTAGGTTGGCACCGGACGGTGCTACTCGAGAATGGTGGGGGATGGGAGGGAAAGGTCGCACGACCGCCACGACCGCGAGTGCAGCTGTACCCGGCGACGACGTACGCGGCCTGACGTAGCGGGGTGGCCGGAGGCCAAGCGCGGTTAGAGGCATTAGGGTACCAGCGCTGCTCCAAACGCAACACCGCGCGCGTTGTGACGCGCGCGGATCCGCCTGCTACGCTTTGCTTTCGAACAACAACGGGCCTTTTGCTTTTTCTTCGCCCAACCACCCCCCCTCCCCTTCACCCTCCACCTCCAGCCTCCGTCCGTCCGTCAGCCCGGGACAACGGCGCCGCGGCGCTGCTCGACTCCGTGCCTGGCAAAATTTCGCAATACACAGGGCAGACCGGCGGAGGTTCCGTACCCCGCGCGTACGCCGGGGTCGGTGCCATAAATTATATCGTTGAGTTATCGGTGACTCATATGCGAAAGAATGCATACGCGATGCGAGATGCGAAACATAGAAGACATATGTAAAGATCTCGGATTTTTTGCTGCGCGTTGTTGCTCGAAAATCGATCTTCAGGTCGTCGCTGGAATCAGTTTCCCCTTAACGAAAATGTACGACATATATTTCACGGGTAATTAAACGCGTTCGCCACACCGCGATGAACGTGGTCGACTTCCTTTCGGGATTAGTTATTTCTTTTTTTTTTTTAGAAGAGTTTAAGGGGTCCCTCAAAATGCAGCATGTTTAAAATACACATTAGTGTCATTTTGTTTGATTTCTATCGTTTTCCACGCGCAAAAATTAGAGCAAATTGAATCATTTTGTTTGCGTCAAAGATGAATCTTGTGTTTCGCGCGCCCAAGCGAATCGTCGAAAAAAATGTGCGTGCACATGTGTGAATGTGTGCGAGCGGAGCACTTATTAAAGCATCGACAAAAATAGCCCACTCCAGCGCACACACACACACACAAAATTATAATATATATTATATCTGCGCGATATACATATATTGTAATTACAAACGATCGCGGATCGCAGGAGAAACGTGTTTCGCTTTTCCCCCCTCTATGAACATCCGTATAGGATTCGCATTCCGCGTCGATTGCAGAAGTGGATTTTAAATCGCCGCGCCGTACCGGCCGCGATTCGGGGAGCTATGACGCGCGCGCGTCGCCACCGGATTATATGACGCGTGTGCTGTTTGGAACTCGAAACAGTCATGCATGCATGCCTATGCGACGACGTAAACACTATCGCGCGCGCGATATCACACGCTTTGTATATACCGCGGAACTAATGGGTTTTCGATCGTAGGGGTTCGCGCGCTTGACTCTGGCTGATGACTCATTTCGCCCGTGATCGCGCTAAATCGATATGTAACGCGCCTGTATCGAGAGCGGCGTAAACCTGTCCGTTCCAGCGCTATTCCTAATGCTTTCTTTTTTTTTCTTTATTCCAAGATCAGCGTTTGTCACTTACATAATACAAATGGTATATAATACAGTGTGATACCAGTATATAAGTAATACATTTTAATTGGTAATATTTGTTTTGACTGTTAATTAAACGCGTTTATATTCATAATACAAACAAAATAACGCGAAATATTTATTTAGATTAAACTCAAGCGAGATGAAGTCAAATAATAAATTCAAGCTCGTTTTACACGATCTGTAATTTCAGGATACACGATAGAATATTTTAATTATATGCCGTGTCGTTTGAATAATTAAATTACATACACCCTCGTGTATTAAAATATATTCATACAATATACATCAGAACAAATGTGACAGAAAATTATAAAATAAACTATCCCCAAAGTCTCATGTCAATTATATATAAATCGTTTCAAATTAGCTTAATTTAATTCAAACATATATGTATGTAATTGTTTTGCTCGCGTGCATCCACTTGATTATCTGCGGATTGGTGGATGAATAACACGATTAACACGACATTATTGTTTTATCCCGCAGCTGTTTTGTAGCCTTGCCCGCGAGGTAATTGAAAGGAAAGAAAGAATGGAAGACTGTTAATTCTATTATTAATACCGCGTTTATTGCATTGCTGCTTCTATTTATTGCTCCCAATTACCCCGCGGCAAATTCTATTGCCTACTTAACTACTTTCTATTCTATCACAAGCGCACGTCACGTAATTATATATTCACGATTGTTTCTTGCCCGTCTGCCGTACATATTCATGACTACTTACCTTCTGGCGTCCGAGTCATTAAATTAAACCCAAAGACCGCGGCGTATTTTCTGCAAAAAGTATCGTACATTCTTCGTTTTATGATTTTAAGATCTCCAGAATGAAGAAGGAGCAGAAGGGGGAATGGAAGAGAAGAATCGTGCATCTGCGTTTATTATAAATTATGCAATTACACGATGATATACCTAATGGATTAATAATTGCGCATTTTCTCTAAACTTTAGAGGGCTCGTCCTAGAAAAGCAAATGCCTTTTACAACACATTACTGCTACAGTGCTACTTAAAAGCGTAGTGTCACTCTTCGGCCGTCTCATCTCAAGTGGATGGGAATTTAACAATTTTAACGGCATCGTTGTGACGTCATCGGGTTATCGGCGAGTTTTCGGAACGATACAAGCCGCGCGTATTTACGAGATACGCGTAAGTCTGTTTTTTTCGTCTGGTGTGGCGTAACCCGGCCGCGAATCCCGACAGAGAGATGCGAAGAACCGGCCGTGCGACTTCCTGGAATGCTCCACGCTTTCTACCTGCGACGGGCTTAAATATCTCGGCGAACGTAGAACGATACGTCATCGACCGGCACGGAACGTAAACGAATGCCGAACGTAATGAGCTTCCCCCTTCACGGACGTCCGTCCCCTTTCTATAGGATGCAGTAACTCTTTTTTCTATCGCGTCTCTCCTGTCGCTCTTGTTTCTTTTCCTTTTCTTTTTTTTTTCTTTCTAATCAACTTCTACTTTAGCTGTCGCGAGAAACTTTCGAGAATCACCGCTGACGATGACGGGGCATCGCCGGCATTTCGGTCAGGCCGTTGTTCGTGGCGACGGATTACTGACCCAGATAGCCAAATCTGTCGAAAACATAAGTTTTGCGATGTGTCTGCTGCAAGTTTTGCCGGCGAAATATAACAGAGTTTACTAACAGAATGTAGTGGCGGATTGCCAGTAGAATCTGTCGTTTTGTATACCTATTAAAATGATATGTTCCATTTGAATGATTGCGAAAGGATAGATTCTGTCCAGTTTCTGCTGGCGGTCTGCTGTCAGATTATGTCGACAGACTTCATTGGAACATGAGTTTAATGCGGACGCGGTTGATGCCAATCTGCCGTGATATTCTGCTCGAATAATCTGCTGGCAAACTGCTAGCATACTTACCGCTAACATTTTGCTCACTGAGAAATTATCTAACGGATCCGAATATTACGATCCCATTTGCCTGTTTGTCGCTAATTTGCGCGATTATCTGGCAAAAATCGCAGTCTCTTCCGGAATACTCATCTGAGTCATGATTCACCTAGATCGCTTTTCGTGTCTCTTCTAAATCCTCCTCTAACTTGGCAAATCCTTCCTCTTGATCTCGTCGCTAATTTAAAACTTCTCTAAACGGGAATGCCACACGGTATGAAACGTACTCGAGAATTCGACGTGCTTGTAACACAAGTCGTTTGCAGTCGTCGATCATCGCGCGAGAGTCAGACTCAGACTTGACCCTGCGCCAAGTGCAACGACAAAGTAATGGACCGGCGCAAGGGCGGTCTGTGAACTGTCCTGTGCGACAAGCCTTTCTGACTTACGTCATTTTTGTTCGCCTTTTAAGCACGGACGGTTGCTACAAAGAGGTTTATTTCGAGCAACATTGTTCAGACTCGGACCTGCAAGTAGTCCGCCATCTTGTGCTCCGCCTTTGATTAATATATCTCCTTCTGTTCCAGAAACGTCTATCTACTGAAGTTCACTCTTTTGCTCATCGTTTGAAAGATTGAAGGAATTAAGACGTATTGTCGTCTATAAGTCTATATTGTGCAGAAATTGCCAGAATAGCTTTGTTACTTCATTTTCTTTATATTAACACGCTTCAATAACTATAATACGTACTAAAAAGTAATGCCAGGTCACGTTTTAAAAATTGGCATTTGTTTTTCCGATCAAGTGAGAGACGCTCAAGATGAAGAACGCATCCTTAAACGCAAAGTCCTAGAAAACGAAATTCCTCGCGTTAACGAAGTTCCCCGGTTCGCGATGAGTTCAGGGACTTCCGGCGCATTCCAGAATACAAAGGGTCTATTATTATACGCGATACGTCATTATTATTCTGACTCAAGCGGAAGGCTACAAAAAGCGTGACGCCTGTTTAAAATAGAACGAAATCATCGTGTTGCTGACGGTCTCCCTCCGTCTTTCCTTCTCCCTCTCTTAGAAATTAGATTGAATTCATTGAAATCTGCTCTCGTTAGTGACGGAGCCGGCTCGTGAATTGCGGAGGACATTACCTCCCAGAGGCGTAATAACGAATCGCGGGACCTTGAGCGAAATAACGAGGGCGAGGGTGCCGCCCGTGGCGGAGAGAAAACGCTAAAGAGAAAGGAGAAAGGAGGAGAGCTGGAAAGAAAATAAACACGGATAATATCATGCAGCGATGTCTGATTGCTGTTAAGTAATATTTAATTATTTCAAACCTACGTTCAGAAAAAGAAATTCAGAAAACGCGGTGATTTGAATTTTTCCTGACAAATACGCACATAGAAAATACGCACATAGATACATCCTGACAAATTCGCACATAGAAGTCCCCAGAAAAATTTTCAAGACACCAACATTCTTGAAAACCTCCTAAATATTCGTATCTTGCAATTTAGCAAACCGACTTGAAAATTTCGATTGTATATACGATCATATTCTACGACGTCTGATATTCCTCTGAGAAAGAAAAGAGACTCGTCGAAAAGCATGCGTCTTTTATCAGACGTGTTACGTGTGAAAACATTCCCCGAAAGATCTAGGGATGCAGTATAACAAAAGATATAAAAATCGCATGGATCTCGAGTGTCTCGGCAATAATTTCGTCCTCCCTTATTCTTGCAGTTATACTTGAATTCAACAACGATTTCAGCCTTAAGATTCCATTGAAATACAACGTAAATATGCGGTGCAATTCTATAGGCTCTACCGATCCTCGTTACGAGGTCTCTGGACCGCGCGCGGAGGCGACTACTGCATCTCGCCCACTTCCTTTGTCATGCCGCTGCACCCTTTCCTCCCTCCACTTCCCCGACGATTGTTTTCGTCGACGACGTCGTCGGCCGGCTGAGTGCGCCGACGTAAGAACGAGAATACATCTGTGTGTGTGCATTCGCGCGGGCATGAATTAATGTCGCGCATACCGACGTCGGGAGAGAGCGGATAACGGGCGGCCGGAGCGACACGTGATCCCCCGGTCACCGCGCACGGTAATATATTAACACGTGACCGACGTCGGGCAATATATGTACTTACGTTTGTTCCTCCGCCGTCCGCGTCGGCTCCGTCCGTAATCGAACGGAAGCGAGAGGATCGGAGATACGGGGCTCGGACTTGTTAAATTATCGCGGTCCACGCGCTTTATCCGTCACGATGTTGATTGTCTCAATGAAATCTTCGGCTCAGTCGTTGATGGTAAATAATAAGTGACTATATTATTAAATTGATAATCGATCAATTTAAATCACACTAACACAAATCTTTAGAATACTATAGATATACAATAACTTTTCGTATCATATATATTATCTAGTATTACGGTATCTAGTATATACGGGATATATTATGTAGGTATAGGATAGGATACGGAATATAATATATAATATATATAGAGGATATGTTGCGAAAAATAACATTTCAGTCATGCAGAATTCAGACCTGGACCTAAAATAATAATGACCATAGATACGACGGGCTTGTTGGAATAAACATCTCGGCCGTGTGACATTCCTTACGAGGATGAGGAGGTCACTGCAAATATTTATAAAGAAAAATACATATTACACGTATATTACGTTCGCAGATGTTTCTTCCATTCCTTTTCGTTCGCAACGTGCGAAAAATCTTTGTTACATAAATCCCGAGTAGGTACCCCCCGCACGACAGAATCCCGCCGCAATCTGCCGTTAATACCCGTAATTCGCAAATGATGCCCCAAGCAGATAATAGAGGCGGAGACCGAGTCGCGATGAATTGTGTCCCGCGGCTCCTTCTCAAGATCGGACAATGTAGAGAGAAAGAGAGAGAGGGGCGAAAGAGAAAAAGAGAGAGAAGGCGAAGGACCAAAAGAGACCTTGTGCCAATTTCTGCGAAGCTTTCGGGCGAAGCGCGTAATCGCTTGATACACGATGGCCGCGTTCCGCACGCGGCAGGAAGATTGAGAAGACGCGAGCGTGTGCGCGCCCGTGCGTCGCGACACACACGCACGTCCAAAAATATACGGCTCTCCTCTCCTCGGCGAGCGAGTTTCAGCCCGTCGCGCGCGCGACGTACTCTTCTCTGTTCTTTTTTCTTCTCTTCCTCCCGACTCCCGAGTCCCGACACTTCGCCGAGGGAGTCAGGGAGTCATCCGCGCTGCAGCCTGCAGATGCTCTCTCTATCATAATAATCTCTATTTTAGGCCCGGAGGGTCGGCTGGCCGCGTTGTTGCGGCAGATGTTTCCCTCGTTCTCCCGAGGTCCCGAGCTAAAAAGCCACCGAGTAGGGGAAGGTCGAGCTCCGAATGCATGCTACGCTCGAAGAAGACAAATGGGCAAATAGACGAGCTAGACACGTCTAAAAGCCCAGTGGGATTGTCACACCGTGAAAGAGAGAGAGAGAGAGAGAAAGATTATTTTTAGAGGAAAAAACAAGGCGACAGAATGATGAAGCTGGAACGAGAGAAAAGAGAGAAACGTTGACGATCACACAGAGAGACCAACGCAAACACGTCCGAGAGTCGTCCTTTTCTCTAATAACGCCTAGAATGACAACCTAACGGTATTTAGGCAGCGAAAGGAAATGTGTACAGGCTGTCTACTATCGGTAGAAAGAAGGACAGAGAGGGAGAAAGAGAGAGATCAGCTATCGGGTGATCTGAAGGGAATTCGAAATCGAAGCGGCTCGAGTCTCCTTCGGATCCGGTTGCGCTCCAGCTTGCAGCCTCGCTTTACTAATTACGACGCGCGCGTCGGTCGTACACCGTACACCGTGTTGTTTTCTAGATCACAAACGGGGCATACGGGCACAAAGGGAGAAGGGCTTTTACACTATGACACAGATGGGAAAGCCGATCGACCATACGCGCTAATAAACTGTTAATAATAGTTAATGCGACTACTACCCGTCAGAGATCGATATCTCAAATACTTGCAATATTGTATAATTTTTTTTTCTTTTTTCTATATATAATCTCCGCGAAGAGATAGCGCAGCTTCTTTATATTACAAATATCCTATATGTTGTTTATTGGTATCTCTAATTATCGGGAAAACATTCTGCCGCACGACGGACGCGGCGAAAAAGTTAGCGCGATAACCCAACGTTTCAGATAATTGGAGGATATAACGTCAATCCGTTATCATTAATATATCATAGGTGTATAAGATAATATAAACAAAGTATTGTGTTACATTGTTATTCCACGCTACATTTCACAGAATATCTCTGCAGAGTGTGGCACTTTGTTTGATACGCTGAAAATTTTCCTAATGTACTCTCTCGGGTGGAGAGCAGCCAAACGCTGCTCTCGCGGAAGCCGCTTATGCACGCAGATCTTCCGCCTCGTGTCATGCGGCCGTGATACTCCCAGAGCGTTCAGAGATAAATTTCCGCCGACGATCAACTCTCGACAAGATTTACGATCGTATCGATCCAGGTTTTTTTTCTTCCTTCGCGGCGAGCGAGAAGTTGCGCACCACCTCGATGACATGGAAATTTCTTAAGGCTTCGCGCGAAGGCAAGCCTTAGCGAAGTCTTCGTAATACCTCGTCTTACACGAGACTCCACACTGGCTCACTTACGCAATGCAGTTGTGACGCAGTTGTGACGGTAATGTGACGATGATGCTGCAAGGCCAAACGTCCTAAATCGCATAACACCTGCTTATAAGGTCACTGCGCTCTCGAGAGATATTATCGAACTGTTCGCGATTATTTTTAGACGATGCGTCGTATTTGTGTCGTGCATAATATATATTGTTCATTTGCTACAACAATGATACAACTCGGAAAACAAAATTTTTCAAAAAATAGGCTTGATGTTTTGACTAATTAAATTTTTGAATATTATACTTTTAAATGCGATTTTGGTGCAATGACTGATTGTAGAGGAACAAAAATATCTAGCTATATATTAGCTCTTTATTCAGTGCATTGAATTTTCACCCTTCTTTTGCCCCTATGAAACTATATTACAATCGCACATTCTTGATCGTAAAAAGATCGTTGAGGGACATTTGAAATGATGATGATTTGTATATTCTGATATAAAGTATACTTTTAATTCATAACTATTTCTACTATACGTAGTACCTTCTGTTTTTCACTTATTTCTTCAATCTAACACGGTCATGTCGATTACATGGCAAATATGAGTAATGAGAATGGTGTAAGAAAAGTGATAATTAGTAGAGATACCAAGAATGGAACAAAAAGAAACAAATGCGTAAAACTGACAGTATATACAATAATATAAAATATATATAATAATAATGTATTTTGGACATCGAAAACATCTTAAAATGTTTCCTTATTCCTTAATGTTTCCTACGATTCTTTTGGCCTTTATTTTTTCTGCCGCTTTTCTGGCGTTTTCTTTCCAGCAACTTGCGTGCCTTCAAAATTTGTTCGGGTCTCTTCAGTTCATTCTTAACTTTAACTTTGTCTTTCAGCTTTTGATTGTGCCGCGCCCAATGCGTATTTGCTGTAGTCCGTACTGAAATGCAAATAAAGTATGCCAATTATTTTTATAATATTTAGAACAAATTAATATATGCACAATATGAAAAGAAAAATTTATATAATGAGTGTTTTTAGATACATCGATTAAACATGGTATTTAAATTAATTAGATTAAAATCAAATACGTATAAATTTTATAATTGATGTGATCACGTTGACTTACAGTTTTTCGTCTGTGTAGGTTCTTCCTCACTATCATCTTCGCTGTCGTCTTCATCAATCTTACTCTTCTCCTTCCACACGTTGTAACGATTTGTTTTATAGGTAGCAGGTATCCATACACCCGATTCAGTGCGTATTTTTTTCGCCTTCGGATCCTGTTGATACAATGTAAAAAATAAATTCATACTTTATGATAGGAGATTATACATATAAGTTAATGTACGTACTCTCTCGACGGTAACCATTTTCTTCTTTTTCCTATCCCACTTCTTCAACTGCGTTTGAAGATGCCGACCCTCTTCATTGTCTGCTGTTAACTCCAGTTGCGCTTTATCAGCTTCAGTGGCAAATGTGTTAACCGCTAAACTGAAAGGTAAATAAACATATCGAATACAAACAATAATTGAAAATTAAGTATAATTTATTATTATGATTAAATTATATATTTAATTTTAATAAAGTTAAAATACATGTTAATGTTAATTTTAATATGTTCGTAATAATAATTAGAAGACAAGCTATAAAAACTGAAGTATCGTGTAACAGTGATTCTTACCCATCCTCTGTATGCTTGTCTGGTGCGGAATAAGGTATATAATATTCTTCATCCCGTTTTGTTAGACGCTTTTTCTTCTTTGAAATTTTGTATAAATCATCACTGCTTCTTTTCTTTGGAACTATCACCGTGCTGAACGCAGCATTAATTTCTTCCGCGTTACTGGATGGCAGATTGACTTTTTGAGACAATTCTATGGAAATTGAAAATTTTAATATGAATATTATTACGTATATACGGTACATCTTGCTATCATATTAATATCTACCTGACACCATATTGATTTTATCAGTTTTATGTTCCTCCATTTTTTTGCGGAAATTAACAATACTCTCCTTATGAAACATTCGTTTCACTTTCATCACTTGATAGTCCGTTGAATTTGTCTTCGTACCAATTTCAAATATTGTCTGTTACATGTGAAAGATTTGGATATTAAAATTGAAAGATATAACTAAAATTAAAATTGAAATATAATTGTAATATGTATATGAAGTGTGACACTCACTCCCTGCGGTCTGTAATTTTTCATCCTGGATATTAGATCTGCAGCTGTATGAGAAACGTCAGAGTACTGGGGTAAAATTCCAGCTTCACTTATGCGAAGCTCTTTAATTCTTTTGACACTTTCCGTCGAAGCGCCTGGTCGCGATCTGATGTATTGTTGATAGGCGTTGTTGCATACTTTTCGCATATTTGTCTGTGAATACAAATATTCATTTAATACAACAAAAAAGGGGATTAGCTATATTAATTTATATATCAAAGTAGATATGCTCGGCATGCTTACCAGATCGGTAGAAATGTTGTGCCAATTTATTAATTCGGCTAATTCTTCCTCTATCATAGCCTGTGGCAATTTTCCTACGGCGGATTCCATATTTTCCGTGGTTCCTGCAGTCGGCACTATTGTTAAAGGCCGACCGAGGAAAAGATGCAGATCTAAGAGATACGGGTACTCGTCTGAGCTCACAATATTATATGCTGTTCCAGCACGTCCAGCTCGAGCACATCGTCCTGCAAAATAGATTATGATCAGCCAAGCGCTTTCGTGTTTTAATTGTAATAATTAAAAATAATTACGAAAGAACATACCTACTCTGTGTACAAAAAGCTTAGATTTTGCGGGAAAATTGAAATTGATCACACAATCAAGATGAGGTATATCTATTCCTCTAGCAGCAACATCTGTCACTATAAGAACCCTTACTTTACCAATTTGAAATTTGGCTGCGTTTATTTTACGCGCGGAAGGATCCAAATTGGAATAAATAAAGGTGTTAGATATACCCGCTTTATCCAATACCTATAAAAATTGTTTTATATATTTGATATCGATTACCAAAGTAGACCTAACAGAATATTAGATCATTATGTGTACATTGATGACTACCTGATGAATGTATTCCACGTGATGCATAGTTTCCGCAAATATAATTGTTTGCGACTCGGGTTTAATAATTCTTTTTAGCAAACTAAGAAGTACGGCCAATTTCTCTTCAGGACGGCATGTAATAAAAGATAACGTCAATCCTTCAGGCAGCTTACTCTCAACGTCCAAACGAAGTAGAATTGGATCGCTAAGGCCAGCTTTTGCAAAGTCTACTAGGATCTTAGGTAAAGTGGCAGAAAATAATAACGATTGACGTGACTCCGGTAATCTGTTCACAATCTCGTGTATCTGTTCGCCAAAACCCATCTCAAATAATCTGCAACGCAATTTCATGCTTAACACTTTACCACAAACGCAAATATTAAAAATGACATAAGAAAAAAAAGAACTATTACCGGTCAGCTTCGTCAAAGACAACGTATTCGACATTTTTCAATTGCAGATCCATCTCCACGCATATATGCAGAAATCTGCCTGGGGTAGCTACGATAATGTCAGGATTTCCATGAATTGTACTAAACTGATTGTCCATACTATCGCCACCCAGTATCACCGCTGCCTTTAATCCCGTAAACTTTCCCAACTCCTTTATGAACTTCAAGGTCTGCAATGCCAACTCTCGCGTAGGCGATAATATCAAGGCACGTGCGCCCGTCTTTGCTTGCCTCGCCTTGAGCTTTTCAAACAGAGGGATTAAAAAGCAAGCGGTCTTTCCGCTACCGGTCCTAGCCATGGCTACTATATCTCTTCCCTCGAGAGCCAGTGGTATAGTCTATGAAGAAATAAATTTTACATTAATGTTGATCAAGCTCTATTGTATTAAGAATGCTACAAGGTGGATTATATTCACTATAATATAAGTGTTCTTTAATAACCTTTCTTTGTATAGGTGTGGGTACTTTGTAACCGCGCTTGAGGATCCCTTTCAATACCGAAAAACTAAGAGCCATGGACTGAAACCCTCCAGATTTCTTCGAAATCTTTTTTTTAATATTAGCGATTTCGTCATCCTCATCATTGTCACTGACCGCATTTGGATCGGCAAATCCAACAAGATCATTGTCCTTCATCCTGCTCTGGATAATCGAAAATATGTAAGACAATTTTATTACATACAATGTAAAATATTTATAGTATATTTACAATATATCAAGTATTTACTGAATTAATATGATATGCTGTTAAAATATTTTTTTAATGATGTATAATCTTACTTTGAAGTCTTAATTCTGTTAAACATCCAAATACTCAAATGTCACGTGGAACAGAACCGTAACCTCAAACAACGCGAAAAAGTAAATGGAGGATTCTCATCGCGTACCAGCGGCCACCGGAAGTCAAGTAAGTTCTGATGCTGCCCTCTGAGAAAGTGATATAGCACGGACACGAATCCATGTAGTTACCGACCGAAACGGACGTAGTTAACGGTTGACGTCCATTTTCTCAGAGGGCAGGCCGAAAATTCAACTTCCGCGGCATCCCCACTCCCCAGCACTGGGCTGCGTTCGGATTCCCCACCCGAGTGCTAAAAACCCTATAGTATATGTCACGTGCACTATAGATTTTCAGCACTCAGGTCAATCGGAACGCACCCCTGGCTGGCGGCTGGCAGTGGCTGGTGGCGTCAGTGGCGTGGCTGTCGAAAACTGCGATTCTGGCATCCTCTTCTTCTCTTCTGCCGGCTTCAGAAAGGAACGGCCGTTCTCAGGTTTCTCAGGTTTCTCTGTTCTCTTTGATTGAGAAGAAGAAGGAGCAAGGGACCTTCCGCGCTTTTCATCATTGAAAATATATTTTTCGTTCACGGAGCAAATAGAAATACAAAATGCCACGAATTATGATAAAGGGTGGTGTGTGGCGGAACACCGAAGTAAGTGATGTTTTCTAACCTAGCACGTGTGGGTATGTATGTGTATTTGTATAACTGTTAAATAAAAAACAAATTCTTTGTTTTCAGGATGAAATTTTAAAAGCAGCCGTAATGAAGTACGGCAAAAATCAATGGAGTAGGATAGCTTCATTATTACACAGAAAATCGGCGAAGCAATGTAAGGCAAGGTGGTTCGAGTGGCTTGATCCGAGCATAAAAAAGACTGAGTGGAGTCGTGAGGAAGACGAAAAGCTTCTTCATCTTGCGAAATTAATGCCTACGCAATGGCGCACTATTGCGCCCATTATCGGGCGGACAGCAGCACAGTGCTTGGAGAGATATGAGTATTTGCTGTGAGTAACATCAGGCGTTCTATTCGAGTAGAACAATCCACTGTGATTAATATACTTGTACTAATTGCATTGAATTATTTCAGTGATCAAGCGCAAAAGAAAGAAGAAGGAGACGATGCCGCTGATGATCCTCGAAAACTTAAACCTGGCGAAATTGACCCGAATCCAGAGACAAAGCCAGCAAGACCAGACCCTAAAGATATGGATGAAGATGGTAAGTTGAAAACTCGTTAATAACACATTTTACAGTAGAACTAATTATACTTTATAAACTGTATGCAGTGTCCATCGTAACGGTTCCCACAATATTTTAAGCATCTTATAAATCGTATGGACCATTAGGATGAACACTGTATTTTAAAAATTGTATATTTGCAAAATAAATGTAAGTTTCGGTAATTATATAGAATAACTAACACATAAATGACTAATATATATGTCGAAATAGTTTACGCGTACATTTTCGCGTCGTTTCGCGTGGAAAGTGTATGCGTGAACTATTTTGACATATATATTAGTCATTTATGCCTTCCAATACTTAAAATAGCTGCTATATTTTTTAAATTTTTATTGTTAATAACTTTTTAATAAAAAACGACCACCGGCTAAAAACTTCTGAAGGTCAAAGTAATCCGAGCTTTGTTAGTTATTCTATATAATTACCTAAGTTTCTAATAATATTGTGTTTTTTTACAGAATTGGAGATGTTGTCAGAGGCACGCGCTAGGCTGGCAAATACTCAGGGAAAGAAGGCTAAACGTAAAGCGCGTGAAAAGCAATTAGAGGAGGCACGCAGGCTCGCTGCTTTACAGAAGCGCAGAGAATTAAGAGCTGCCGGTATCACCGTGTCTCAAAAGAACAAACGCAAACGCGGTGTAAATTATAACACGGAAATACCATTTGAGAAACGGCCCGCTCCTGGTTTCTACGACACTTCCAATGAGCATGTCGATCCTTTGGCGATTGATTTTTCCAGAATGAGGCAACAACATTTAGATGGTGAACTCCGACAAGAAAAGGAGGAAATGGAGCGCCGAAGAGACAAGCAGAAGTTAAAACAGCGGAAGGAAAATGACATACCTATGGGTATGCTTAACAATGAAGAGCCGGTAAAGAAAAGGAGTAAATTGGTTTTACCAGAACCACAGATCTCAGATCAAGAATTACAACAAGTTGTGAAGCTTGGTAGAGCTTCGGAAGTATGTTCTTTAATTAACTTATTTTAAACTTATTTTTTATAAATAATAATCATGATATGTTTGCATGTCACTTGTCGCTTAATCGTATTGTTATAGGTCGCACGAGAAGTTGCCACTGAAAGCGGTATTACACTCTCCGACAGTTTATTGGCTGATTATTCCTTACCTACAAATGCATCGGTAACACCTCGTACACCAGCCGCTACAGACAGAATATTACAAGAAGCTCAAAATGTCATGGCTCTTACGCACGTGGACACACCGCTAAAGGGTAAAATATAATAGTTTATAATACTTTATGAGCATATTGTCAAACTTGTGCTCAATTACACTTTATAAATATCCTCTTCTACAGGCGGACTGAACACCCCACTGAATAATCCTGACTTTACCGGCGTTGTACCTCCTACCAATGTCATCGCAACGCCGAATACAATTTTGGCCACTCCGTTCAGATCGCAACGCAGCGACGGAACGCCTATAAATTCATTCAACACACCAAGCGGGGCGTCAGTACGAACGCAAAATGGAGTTTTAGCGGCAACACCCGTTCGCGATAAGCTTAATATAAATCCGGATGAAAACGTGGATGGTTCAGAAACTCCACTTATACAGACGCAGGCAAAGAGCTCGTTGCGCGCGGTATTAAGTTCTTTACCAGCGCCGTGTAACGATTACGAGATAGATATCTACGACGGAGAGACAAACGAGGAGAGTACTAGTGCGCCTGCAACTGACAATGAGGTAATAGAGGACCAGGCAGATATCGATGCAAGACAACAGCAGGAATTATTAGAAGAAAGTAAGTCCTTTGTGAAAAGATTGTAAATCCCTTGCTCAAACATCTTGATTAAAGCTAGAACGACACACTGGGTGCTGTACACCCAGCGTGGCGAAATCGGAACTCTTCGGAAGTGTGACGTTCTAGAGTTAAAAAATGTAATTTAATTTAAATATTGTTCTTTCTTGCAGAAAAAAGAGAATTGGCACGTAGATCACAAGTAATACAAAGAGAATTACCACGGCCCGCGGATGTAAATATGAATATTTTAAGACCGTATATGGACACACCGCTAACTGATCTACAGAGGGTATGTAATTTTTTTGTATATGAAGACATTAATTTTTATTATTGATTTTTACGGATTAATTTCTTATTTTACTTTGGGGATTGAGTCATTGTGAACGTGGTATGAGATGATTGTACGAAAGGAATGTGTATGGTTGGATGAAAATTATGTATGATGGATAAGATGATGGGGTGAGATGTAAGATATGTCTTTAAAAATGCACAACTCTCTATGAGTCGCGATAGTAAGACTCTAGAGAGTCTAGAGTATGTTCCCAATGCGATCTTGATAGTCGATCAGTCGATGAGGACAATGAGTATCTTTGAATTGTCGAATTTGTTTATATATTCTAGTCGACGCCGTCAGGCGTTTGCGAGAAAGGGGGTTTGCCCGCGCGCGACTAATTAGTGTAATGCCGGACTGCCATCTTGGTAGGGGCACACGCGGTCACTACACTAGTATTTTGTTTTTAGGCAGAAGAACTGATAAAGAGAGAAATGATCACGATGATGCACTATGACGCATTACAAAATCCAACGCATACAAATAGGAAGAGCGCCGCAACATCATTAGTCCAGGCTCAAAATTATTTGGAACAACATCCATATGAGGCTTTCGAAGAGGACGAGCTTGTTAATGTACGTATAAAATATAAAATATCTTTATCATTTCTATGTTATTAACGAATCAGTTATTAAATTAATGTTGTATTAATATTCAAATCTAGGCTAAGAAAATGTTAATCGACGAGATGGCAGTTGTAAAAGAAGGAATGGCTCATGGAGAACTGAGCCTGGATGCCTACACTACTGTATGGGAAGAATGTCTGTCGCAGATTTTGTATCTCGAAACGCAGAAACGGTATACTCGCGCAACGCTAGCCTCGAAGAAAGATAGAGTGGAAGCATGCGAGAGAAAATTAGAGGAGAATCGTATGCATATGACAGGCGAAGCTAAACGCGCTGCGAGAATGGAAAAGAAATTGAAAGTACTTACCGGAGGTTATCAAGTAAGTAAAATTCACACATACCACACACACAGAATTTAATATAATTAGAGGAGGATATTGGGATGAGATCGTTGTCAGCCATCAATTTATATGACAATTTATATTATTATTTATATGATTAATTTGGCGCATTTTTTTATTTTTATGACAAATACCTTGGGATAAATAACAGAATTAAATTTACGGTATGAATTTTTGAAAGCTTTTGTTTCCATGTAGCAGAAAATTCGAGAAAATTAAAATGTCCTTGTATTTTAATTGTACGGAACTCTGAAAAAAAAAAAATACAAACTGAATTAACATATTATATAATACTAAAATTAGAACAATTGGCTATGTTACAAAAACCTATTATAATAGAGCCAAATTTTATAAGCTACATAGTTTCAAAAATTTCGTATTTCATATGATTTGCTCGGTTGAAATAAAAATCTGCTTAAAGAAATTCTAAATTTACGTTAATTATAATTACCGTTTTGTTTCTTAAACAGACCAGAACACAAGTATTGACGAAGCAGCTGCACGATTTGTGGGAGCAGATAGAACAGGCGCATCTCGAACAATCGACATTTAAGTTTCTACAAACGCAGGAAGAGGCGGCAATTCCGAGAAGGATAAACGCGCTCATGGAAGATGTAAATAGACAGACAGAACGAGAACGCTCATTACAAATGCGGTACGCTCAGCTACAAGATCAGTTGCAGCAGTGTCAATTGAATGATATGTCGTCTTAGGGAAAATGCTTGCTGAATACATGTAGCAGAATGTAACATGTATTGCTTGCAACACATACGTTGGATATCTAAAATTTATACGCCCATGAAAATCTGTGCTATTAAAATAATCTATTCTTCCCTGTTCGAAATCAAATAAGGATTCAATATGTCTATTGTAGCTGACAAAGGTAAATGTTATAATATTATTTTGACTTATATAATTTGAATTATTTGACGAGAACGATAAGTTGATAAGAGTGGCAAATAATTATCACAGCAAACAAAAATTTTGTTAAAAGTCTGACAATGTAAATTCGAATGTGATTCTTCACATGGTGCGTTTCCTTTATATGCTGTAAATTATTGTAATAATAAAATTCATGATACAAAGTTGTTGAGTGATATAATACATGCTAGAAACGTATACATAATGATGAATAGAAGATAGCTTAAAGAAGAGTTTTACATAAAGGATAAAACGGATATGTAGTTCAATAATAAATATGATTGTAGAAATCTCGGACGCGGGTTTTCGCGTTTAGCGAGGATCAAAACCAAGATATAATTACCGACTGGTTAAGCCAGAAAGTCAAGGGGGCGGGATCGATCGAGGGCTCGTGCGCAGTTCACAAATAATAGCTCACTTGCTAGAGGGGCGTGTCATTACATAACTCCGACAAAATGGCCTAATCAATATAATATATTGCGCTAAAAAGAAAAAAACGCTCGCGCCATAAATGCGTCCATCCTTCCTAAGGCTTATATGCATACGCATTTGCAGATTATAACTCGTAAATCTTACTTTAGTACAACCGATTACCAGGAAATCTTATAGCTATAAATAATAAATATTCTAATGATTTAAAAGACACTTTATTCAATTCTTAAGAAAATTGTCTAATCACATTATTCGCATTCTTAGAATCTCTACGAAATTACGAAAGTACAGTCATCGATTCGATATCGTATTTATCTTATCCGCCTAACGTCAAGTTCCCATTGTACCATTTTCCCCCGGTAGCTTATACCCCCGCATTCACCTATACTTGTACCTCATACCTACACCGTGAAAAAGCAGTAACGACGCCACTATCGTGTAAATGGTAAATAGCGTTGGCTGCCGGAAGGCAGATGTTAACGTCGTCGTCAGCCAACCTAATCCCGTATTGTCGATTGGTCGGCGCGGCGCGACTGGCGAACCGGTGTCGAATCAGCGTCGTCGATTCGCCTGGCGCCGCCCACCACCCCTTTGCGCGCTCACCCCCACAATCTCGCGCCGCCGTGGGTGGAGTCGACCAATGACACAGTGGTAACGGCCGTCTGACAACGTGGCCTCCGGGAGCCGCCCCCGTAGTTGCCGATGGCTAACTAGCGCTACCCCGCTATAGTCGAGTCAGCCACTCGGCCAGCAAGTCCCCGGGCCGAGTCTAGTCGCTAGCTCGCTGGAATTCCCCACCCTGTCACCCTTCTCCCGCGCTTCCGCGGCGCCCTCCGCCCTATTCCTTCGAAACGTGTAGGCCAACGTGCCAACTAGGGTGGCGGTGGTGGCGGTGGCGGCGGCGGCGGCGGCGGCGGCGGTGGAGACGAAGAAGAGGTGTTACGCCGTGGATTCGCGTGACGTAACCCCGGTATACGCCATCGCCGTGGCCTCCTCGCCGCGACTCGCGGTCGTTTAGGGATTGGCGTCGGTGTGTTGGTTCCGCGCACGGCAACCATATCACCCACACCCACCCCCCTCGGCGTCCCGTTCCATTCGCCCCCCGTCGCGGATACCCACCACCGGACCCTGTCGACCGTATCGGGGAACGACCCATGATTCTCCGTGATGTGGCTACGGACAGGAGAGATAGCTGCTCCGGCAGCCAGTCGGGCAACAACCCCTATATGCGCATACACGGACGAATAGATACACTCATACATGCGCGCAGATACATGTACACATAGACACGGGCACGAGTACGCCCTTCCCGATAAGAGAGAGAGAGCGAGTGTGAGAGAGTGAGAGGGTGAGAGAGAAAGAGCGAAAGAGAGAGAGAGCGAGAGAGATGAGTAGGTACGTCGAGGCTCGAAGCCATCCCGTCACGGAGAATGCTTCGGGACTTCGCGCGACCTCCTCGACGCCGCGTCGGGACCACGGCCTCGGTTATACGTCGTTCTCTGGCGATGTTCGACTTTTGAACAGCTGCGGAGGAGATGGGCACAGGTCAGTCTCCAAAGACTCTCGCAGCATCTCTCTCTCTCTTTCTCTCTCTCTCTGTCTCTCACTCTCACTCTCTCTCTCTCGCTCTCTCTTTTACTTTCGCTTGATCTTAGCACGCGGCAAAGGGTTTAGCTAGTGCGATGAGCATTTATCGCGAAGATATAGGGGTGCGCGACGTGAAAGTGACGTATTGTTATATGTATAGCGCGGCGGTTTCCCGCGATTTAAAGTGATAAATCGCAACTTATCGTGTCTTGAAAAACCGTGTATCGCGACCGGGAGGAAACCTGACGGTGTCTCGAATATTTCTTCGAACTTTGTTTCTACTTGTTGATAGTTAAATTCTGTTCTCCAGTTTCGAGAAATTGTGTTACCCGACCGCGGTCGGCAGGCGATAGTGCTGGAATGAGTAACTTCTGCAGACAGCTAAATCGCGTAATCTTGAAATCTGAAAAATTGTGTAGCGCGTTCATGCGATTAATAGTGTTCAAGTATTCTGAATGTCTGTTTATTAACAGGTAAATCGTATTTCTCGAAATACGATATTTTATTGTACTTTTTTTTTTACTGCGGCCGAGAGATAATTAATTAAAGATTTTTTAATGGATTTGGTAAAGTGTGGTTTTCGGAATTTGGAAAGTTGTACAACGCGATCGAGATGCAATCAACAGTGCTTGAATCTTTCGTGTATTTATGAAGATACATTGCGATTATCAGAGATTGAGTGCATCAAAATAAAAATAATTTTAAGTATACTTAATATTAAAATAAAGATATTTAATAGTTTTTCAATCTTTTTAAAATTTACATATTGATTCACATATTAATAGATAATGATATATAAAGCAAAGTTTATATAATGAGAATATGTTTAAATTTAAATATTTAGAATGTAATTTCGCAAATAAATGAGAAATGCATTTAAACGGATCTCTAAAAGTGCCATGATTATGTTTTTTGTAACGTTTCATCCATTATGTATTCTTTACCAAATAATCAGAAACTGCCATCTAAAAAATGTCTGAAAAAAATAAGACATGTTTTACGACGCGTCGAATAATACGTTTGAGAATTAATTAACGTCGTTTTGTTACTTAATTTTACTTAATGCGCGATAGCGTAATTGTCTTTCTAATATAAAATATTTTTATCTTTGAAAGTTTTCGTGAAAACTCGACAGCAAATCGCATCTCAGAAATCTGTCATTGACAAATTTTTCAAAATTCAGGAATAACATATGTAACACTCTTAATGTGAATAGGTACTTAGATTTGCATGACACTTAAAAAATTTTTTTCTCCAAATAA
>NW_020224355.1:0-652 GCF_003070985.1 Temnothorax curvispinosus
AAAGTTCGATACGTTGAAGTTGTCCGGCCAACTTCATAGAGGTGAATCGATTGGTGGTCGTTTGGTGGTCTTTGGTAGTCTAGTCCGATCGTTTGGTGGTTAGTCGTTTTCCTGTAAAATAAAAATGAAATTTCCGGTGTGAAGTTAGCCGGACAATTTTTATTTTTCAACCAATTTAACTTTTTTATAGTTTATTCGACGCGGAATCATTTGGTGGTCACGAATATCACCGGTAAAACGTTTGGTGGTCAACCGTTTTCCCAGAAAATAGAAAAAACCGTATGCGCATAATGCCGTAGTCGGAACAATTGTATTTATCATCCAAATTGACTTTGATAGGGCTCAATCGACGCGAAATCGTTTGGTGGTCACGAATATCGTCATTAAAACGTTTGGTGGTCAATGGTTTTCCTAAGAAATAAAAAAAACCGTACTCTCACGCCATTGGTCGTATGACTCCGTGACGTTAGCTCGGTAATTTGATGGATAAACATTATTTATCAATCAAATTGACTTTCATACGGCTCAATTGACGCGGAATCGTTTGGTGGTCTCGAATATCGTCATTAAAACGTTTGGTGGTCAATCGTTTTCCTAAGAAATAGATAAAACCGTACTCTCACGCCATTGGTCGTATGACTTCGTGACGTTA
>NW_020224355.1:752-2643 GCF_003070985.1 Temnothorax curvispinosus
GTTAGCCGGACAATTTTTATTTTTCAACCAATTTAACTTTTTTATAGCTCATTCGACGCAGAATCGTTTGGTGGTCACGAATATCACCAGTAAAACGTTTGGTGGTCAACCGTTTTCCCAGAAAATAGAAAAAACCGTATGCGCATAATGCCGTAGTCGGAACAATTGTATTTATCATCCAAATTGACTTTGACAGGGCTCAATCGACGCGGAATCGTTTGGTGGTCACGAATATCGTCATTAAAACGTTTGGTGGTCAATGATTTTCCTAAGAAATAGAAAAAACCGTACTCTCACGCCATTGGTCGTATGACTCCGTGACGTTAGCTTGGTAATTTGATGGATAAACATTATTTATCAATCAAATTGACTTTCATACGGCTCAATCGACGCGAAATCGTTTGGTGGTCACGAATATTGTCATTAAAACGTTTGGTGGTCAATCATTTTCCTAAGAAATAGATAAAACCGTACTCTCACGCCATTGGTCGTATGACTTCGTGACGTTAGCTCGGTAATTTGATGGATAAATATTATTTATCAATCAAATTGACTTTCATACGGCTCAATCGACGCGGAATCGTTTGGTGGTCACGAATATAATCAGTAAAACGTTTGGTGGTCAACCGTTTTCCCAGAAAAAAGGAAAAACCGTATGCTCACGCCATTGGTCGTATGACTCTGTGCTATTAGTCAGAAAAATTGTATTTGTCACCCAAATTGACTTTGATAGGGCTCAATCGACGCGGAATCGTTTGGTGGTCACGAATATTGTCATTAAAACGTTTGGTGGTCAATCGTTTTCCTAAGAAATAGATAAAACCGTACTCTCACGCCATTGGTCGTATGACTTCGTGACGTTAGCTTGGTGATTTGATGGGTAAACATTATTTATCAATCAAATTGACTTTCATACGGCTCAATCGACGCGGAATCGTTTGGTGGTCACAAATATAATCAGTAAAACGTTTGGTGGTCAACCGTTTTCCCAGAAAAAAGGAAAAACCGTACTCTCACGCCATTGGTCGTATGACTCCGTGACATTAGCTGGGTAATTTGATGGATAAATATTATTTATGCGATGTGAATCGCGGCCAATAAGTTATTGCTCAACAAACGTTTTAATGACAACTACTGTATTGTGTCCTACACGAAATGCGTATGATACGGATACCATGCTATCCCTTGAAGTTAGATATCGCAAGCAGATTTGAAGGCGAGTGCGAGCAGAAACAGGCTCCCGAATAACAAATTGTTTCGCTATATGTGGTGAAACAATCTGCAACAATTTTTCGCACATTTCTGGTGTCAGTCGAAAAAAATTGAAAAATTTTTCTCTGTCTTCGAAAACCATTTCTTGCACCAGATTGTTGCTAGCCCCTTGTGCGAATCGTCTTTCAGCATTAAAAATTGGTCTAACCCAAAATCTTCGAACATTGTGTCTTATTTGTCTTTTTTTCTTCTCTTCGGCTCTCATTAATTCATAAATTGTATATATTTGAACTATTTTTCTGCGAACAGCTTCCTTGCACAGAGTACTTTCCGAGCACTTGTATATTTTCAAATATTTTATTAAATTTATAAATGCAAGCTCCGAGTCCAACATTTTGACAAGGTTATGCACATTTGTTTTGATATCATGTATATGAATGTCTGTGTTAAAACGTCACGTTAAAAATTTCATCGGGTGTCCCATGGGGCGTATTTACGCCGATGTAATGATCAATAAGCCAATTACAAGATTCCTTGAGGATCCATTTTGAAAATAAGCTTTGTAAAACAATACTGTGATTGGCTTATTAATCATTACGCCGCGTAAATACGCTCCATGGGACATTCGATGCTTGTGCTGGCGTAACGAAACGGGCGCAAATCCTGTGATTGGCCAAGT
>NW_020224356.1:0-1106 GCF_003070985.1 Temnothorax curvispinosus
CTATATAGCCAACTCAAGCTAACTCTACTCGACTTATTGGAAGCGTTGTGAGTTGTCATGATTCACGAAAATAATAAATGGTTGTACCTATCATATTTTTCGGCCTTAGTGGAACTAACTCGTACTCGAATTATCGTAAACACCCACACTTAAAACCCGAAATCCGTCAAAACTGGAATTTACTGGTAAATTCTAGTTTTAACTAAGCTCTTTCGGTAATTCGCATTCTAACTGAAAGAATTTAGTTAATACTAGAATTGACCAAATAGTTTAGTACATTTGCGTTTTAACTGAAATAATTCAGTTAAAACTAAAATTAACTGACCGCTTTAGTAAATTCGCGTTTTAACTAAAATACTTTAGTTAAAACTAGAACTGACTGATTGCTCTTAGTGAATTCGCGTTCTAACGTGTCGCCGGCGCGCTTGTCAATTGTCTAATACGTGCAGTCGTGCAAGTCAATACAGTTGTGGACGGTGCTGATCGTCCACAACGCGATGTGTGAATTTGAAAAACGTCCACGACGCGTTGTGGACGGTGCTGATCATCCACAACGCGATGTGTGCATTTGAGAAACGTCCACGACGCGTTCTGCATAACTTGCATGTACTTTAAGTTATAAAGCGAGGTCCACGCTGCCTACCAGCGGAGGTAGATGCAGGAGGGGGGCCGAAGGCCTCCTCTTGCACCCCCACGCGCGCGCGTGTGTGTGTGTGTAAGTGACGCGCTTTGAAGGTATTTAAGTGTTTAGCGCGTCAACTAACCCATGTAGGTTAGTGACACGCTTTAAAAGTATTTAACTGTTTAAAGCGCATCAACTAAACTATGTAGGTTAGTTACGCGCTTTAAATAGTTAAAAACTTTGTAAGCGCGTCAACTAACCTATATAAGTTAGTGACGCGCTTTAAACAGTTAAATACTTTTAAAGCGCGTCACTAACCTACATAGATTAGTTGACGCGCTTTAAACACTTAAATATTTTTAAAGCGCGTCACTAACCTACATGGGTTAGTTGACGCGCTTTAAACACTTAAATTCTTTTAAAGTGCGTCACTCACACACACACACACACGCGCGCGCGCGCGCGGGAGGGTGCAAGGATGGGG
>NW_020224357.1:0-3888 GCF_003070985.1 Temnothorax curvispinosus
ACATATGTCAAAATCCATATCGACTACGGCCGTCTAAGAAATATTATTACGATCAGGACTGGATTATGGAAGGAAAATTGTCAAGGTAATTTATTTATTAATATATTTACATTTATATTTAGATTGTGCGTGTGGTTATAATTATTTATATATAGTAATCTGTTTATATGTTATTTATTGATTTTTTAATTTGCAGCTTGTCTAACCAAACTCGAAATCAGTATTAGATAAATCAAAGGATTGCAATGTTGAAACGTTCTTATGACTTGGTTGCTGCACTTTTACAAATTCAACAACTTCTTCATAGTCTGTGCGTAAAAATCAACGTAGCACATTAAGTTATAAAGTTATATACGTCTGCCTTCTTGGAAAAGTTTTTTTGTCTGCATTATAACGACTAATTATGGAAGAGGACGGTTTAATGATCTCTGTCTCTGCTGGCAACATGGACATTGTGATTTTATTGAAAAAGGAAAAGGATGTTCCTGAATGTGGAACGCTTCCACATTGACATATGTAACTGCAAACGTATGTAGTATTTCTTGTGACATGCTATACGTTATCAAAGATAAAGCATTAAAAATTGATGACTACGATTGCTTCATGCAACATTTCTTATGGTTTACGGAGAACATCATGTTGTTCTCTATAGTTACAACCATAATCTCTTGTGTGTTTTATCTCTAAATGGTATGTATTCTAAAGATTGTCTGAAAATAAGGTATGTGGTATTCCAGAATCATTAGATTTGTATAAAAATAATATCTGTCTAAATTTGAATTTTTTTACAGGAAACTTTATGTTTTGGTTATCCAGTAGAACATGTAGTTTCTTCTCCCGATGCAAATACAGCTTACATAAAAGTAAGAGATCAAATATTTAAATACACAAGAAACGGAAAACTTGAACAGACAAATATAACGTTAAACGAACAGTGTGATCAAATAGAAGTTATACGAATTGATATCAAGAGATATTATCCTTGCTCTATCTTCTGGAAAATAGTTTCTTGGTCGACGGAAAAGAAATTGCTAAGAATATTACAAGTTTTTACGTACATTCTGATTTTTTGTTTCTTACGACACTGCAATGTACATTGATTTGTGTCTTATTGAGTTAATATAAAGCAGCTAAATGAACGTGATTTAACTAACCAGCTCTCAGGGATTTAAATATGAACGAGATTTTATTTGCGGGTAAATACATACTTTTTATAATCTTTTTTTTTTGTATATAGCATATTTTTCTGACTTTAAATATATCGTTACAGATACATCAGGTACCTACATCAGACGACTTGAAAAAGGTTCTCGTATAATAACGGCGATACCGTACGACTCAAAAATAATTTTATAGCTGCCTAGAGGAAATTTAGAATGTATACAGCCAAGGGCATTATCGGTGCATATAGTAAAATGTTACCTGAATAACTGTGATTATTTGACGGCACTTGCTATAATGACTAAACAACGTATAAACTTGAATTTATCATACGACCACGATCCACAATTATTTCTGGATAATGTGAAAAAGTTCCTAGAAGATTTTGTACAGCATAAGAAGTTAAATTGGTTGAATCTGTTTTTGTCAGAATTACAAAATGTCGATGTCACCCGTACAATGTACGCGTTTTGTTATGTGGATCGCCCTGTCAAATCTGACACTAGAAGTAACAAAATACAATTAATAAGGTAGACGAGATCTGTAAATTATTAAGAGATGCCATGGAGAAATATCAAGTTGCGGATAACTTAATACAACCAATATTGATAAGCTTGGTGAAAAATTAACAAAGACAAGGATTGGGAAAATACACTCAGTAAAATAAAGCGAGTGAAAATGTTGGAGGATTCACAGAGATCCGAGTTACATGATCCTACCGTATCCACTTATGAAGCGTTAAAGTGTTCACTGCATTTCGTCACTATCGATACGTTATATGATGTTTCATTAGGCATGTATGATTTAGAACTCGCAATGTTTATAGCGTTTGAATCATCGAAAGAAGATCCCAAAGAATATATTCCATTCTTGAATAATTTGAAAAAATTGGACCCAAATTACATGAAGTATTCTATTAATATGCATCTTAAACGTTACGAATTAGCGTTAAAATATTTGTCTAAAGATTCAACTAACAATAAGTTTGAGGAATGATTAAATTTGATACGTAGTCATAAATTATACCAGGCGGCAATAAAATTGTTTGAGAAGAATACTATAGAGTATAAAAAGGTGGCTGAAGTTTATGGAGAATTTTTGTCAAGTGAAGGAAAATATGTGGAAGCTGGTTTTATAGAAGTGGCGATCTTGACAAAAAGTTGTAGAAACATTTAGAATGTTAAATGATAATTGGGAGGATATAATCGCAATATCAAAAGAGATGAAACTACGGTAAAGATATACAATTTTTTTTCGTATATGCATGAAAGAATATTATCCTATCATCGTTAGAATTAATTACATATGCTTCTATACACATAAGAATTAATTTTTTCAGCCCAGCAAATTCATACAAACTTCATAAGACACTGGTTGAACGTTTGAAAGCAGAGCGGAAATATAAACATGCAGCTATAGTATTAAAAGAATATCTAAATGATGCTGAAGAAGCAGTTGCGCTATTATATGAGGGGAGATTTTGGAAATATGCAATACGATCGTGTTTATTTTTCTAAGGTATATATATATATATATATATATATATACCTTTTTTTAAAAGAAATTAATCTTTCTTAACTATATAGATCAAAAAGATAGTAGAAATAGAGTTTATGCTTTCTTTAAAGCAGAAAATAATTGGTACATTGAAAAGTTTACATAAATACAAAGTATAATAATAGCATATAATTGAAGTAAAGCCCTTTGCACAATAGGCGATAGTGACAACGATAAAATTGCCGACAAAGCTATACCTTTGTTGGCAACTTTGTCGCTGTCACTATCATCATCGCTATCGCCTATTGTGCAAGGCGTCAGACTATTATAGGACAAGTTGCCGTTATATTGTATTATTACTGTAATTTCATGTACTTTTACGTCATTACGCATGATCATGTACGTCTATATCATGTCAGTATGATAGACACTCTAACCACGCAACTATTAATTTTAGTACTTAATAATTTTTTATCTAATTGAGAACGACAATTTTAACTTATAGATTTATTCATGTTTTACGCACCAAAATACACAAAATTAAAATTTTAGCCAAATCGGTGAGGAAGCTTCTTTCCTTAAAAAAAGTATAAAATAAAAAAAAATTTTTTAATAGAACCGACTTCAAAAAGCTCTAAAAAATAAAAAATATAAAACTTTTATATATTTTTTTAAATTCTTTCTTATTTTTTACAGTTCTTTTGAAGTCAGTTCTATCTTTCTTTCAGTTTTTGAGCAATTTTTTAAATTTTAATTGTTTTTTGCATTTTTTAAAATAGATTTATATATCAATTGCTATGTGACATAACAGTCACGTGTAAAATTTAATTTTATGGTAAAAAATTAAATATAATTTATTTTTAACCGACTTCAATATGGATGGGTTCATAACAACTTAATTTTGACAAATATTTAGATATTAAAGACGAAGGAACACGAATGTAAAGAGATCACGCCAGCAGAAACTCCATCGTTCTTCAATACAGCGGACAAAATGCTAAATCTAATGCATGTGACGTTAAAAAAAGCAAAATACATTATGACTATAGTGATGGATCTCAATGTTATATCGCTCGCGCTTCAAATTATTTGTTTAGCAGGTACATTTTATTATATTTCTCATTTTACTTATAAAATATAATAATACAATTATAATTAAATTTTGTGAATTGAATGAATATAAGTAACATTTTATCAAGGATGCTATTAGACGGAAGAGCGGAAAGAAAC
>NW_020224358.1:0-9743 GCF_003070985.1 Temnothorax curvispinosus
GAGGAGGAGGAGGAGGAGGAGGTGGCGGTGATGCAGAGGAGGGTCTCTGAATGTCGGGGTCGTTGGGTATTGATCCGCGACAGGCGGACAGACCTTCGATATTACGTGTTTTCGCGGGCGAGTGTAATAAACGTCAGTAACACGCCTCATGGCTCCTCTCCGCAGACGCCACGGCTGCTTGACGCACCCGCTCGAGAGTGCGGTGCTCGGGGTACTTTAGGCGGTTACCGAAATTTTCCCGCGAATGATGCAGATGCTAACGACCAGGCATCGAGGAAGCGCGAGGAGCTCGCGGATCGTATAGAAAGCGAAAGGTCGACGAAAGCGAAACAGTACGTATTCAATCGGCGCCGTGTTTTCGCCCATGTAATCCTGTTAACGTTCGCCGAATCACGAGGGATACAGATCGTGTCCGATCGGCCCCGAGCTCGGCCATACGCGTACAATCGCGCGTATCGTATTGTTCCCCCTCTTGTGCGTTACGCTACAAATAAAGTCGTAGCGACGAAGTAGGTATATTCCGATTGAGGAGAAAACGATAGGGTGGTCTCCCTCGATCGATTCTCTCGTCTTAAGGACTAGCTCTGAGATGTAGGTACCTGAGATCGGTGGCGGTTCGACGAGCGCGGAGGGCCCGAAGAAAGACGGTAGGTCGCTGCTGGTGGTGACCGGCGTGTTCAGGTCGCCGGGCTTATCCTTATCGTTCGTATCGTGAATGTCGCTCCTGCAATTCCTGATGCAGCTCTTGTCGTCGTCATCGGGCTGCCGGTGCCGCTTACCGTCCACGGTGTCGGTGGACGGCGAGGACGCATTGACGTGCACCAGCTGATGCTGGTGATGATCGTCCAATCGATGCTGGTCCACCAAGTGATGCTGATGATGCCGGCCGTGGTTGTGTTCCGAGGGGGGAGCGGTCGAGCTGATCTGAAGCTGCATATGTAGCGGCACGCTCGAGGACAGGGAGAGCTGCGGCGTGCTCTTGCCGCAGCTGCTCGAGGAGGAATTCGTGCAGGTCGCGTTAACGGGGGGCGGCCCGGTGACGCCGCAGGTGACCGAGCCGGACGAGGAGGCCGCGTTGTAAGGTAAACACGCGTCGAAGCTAAGCTGCACCGGCAAATTGAACGTCGCGTGATGATGATGATGATGGCCCAACGGCGGCGAGGAGAGCAGAAACGGGCTGGTGGCCGCGTGCGGCTGCGAGCCCACCACCTCTACGCCGTCCATAGTCATCCTCTGGAGCTGGTCGCCTCCCTGGGCGACGACAGAATCCTCGGTGCCGCACTGCGTGTCCTCGCCTGCGGTTGTATCGTTCAACGTAATTATTATGGTTAGAATTATTACAGCCGTTCCTCGATCGCTCCGAGAGTCTTAAGTTATTATTTCGAGAGCAATTAAGTATCTTTCTCTCTTTCTTTCTCTCTCTCTCTCTCTCGCTCTCTATCTTTCTCTCTCTATTTCCCAATGTAAATAGCGCGCGTGTTAAAAACTTGTGAATAATGCGTTAATGTCTCGCGATCTGTCGCAGGGATCGGTCCGTGGTTCCGTCACTCTACTCCTTTCGGCTAGTAGGATTAGTATGCGATTAAGTATGCGGTGACGTTTCCCACTTTCTTGCTCGAGATCGCGTGGCGCGCGCCCTTGGGTTAACTCGATCGAGCCGTTCGCGCGCCGCTTGACGCGAGAAAAAAGGGTGTCTTCCTTTCCCGCCTCTTGTTTCTCTATTTTTCTTTTTTTTTACCTCGATGGATGCCACCGGCCGTGGCCGGCAACACCGCGTCGCGGAACGGACCACCACCGACCACTAGGAATCACCATCACCGACACCATTTACCACCACCGTGCGCCAGGCGAAGTTAATATACGCGCGTGTAGGACCGTTGCGGCTCTCTCGTATACGCAATATATAGGTATATCTCGACGAATTTCGATTCAGGTACGGTCGTGGTGTCCGGTACCACCGTTTTCTCACCTCACGGACGACGAAGCGAAGAGAGGTTTATATAAACGACGGGTATACAATCGTGGGACCGACCGGTCGCGTTTACGTCCGGGGGCGCGCACCGCTCTCGGGGTAATACACTTCTCTTCTCACCTTCCCGACGTTTACGGACGCGTCCGTGAGAGAGAGCCGACGTGAGTACGCGTCGGGAAGCGAGGCAAAAGTATTCGTGCGGCGGGAGAAGACGTGTCCGGCAACCCGCCACCCGCCGTCGCCGCCGCCGCCGCCGCCGTCGCCGCCGCTGCCGCTGCCGCCGTCGCCGCCGCCGCCGCCGCGTCAGGTCCACGCGTGCTCCGAATCTCTGCGCGAGTGAGAGCAAATACAGCGTGTATGATCCGGGAGCGTGTGCGTAGGCGCGCGAACGTGAGCACGCGCGCGCGCGCGAGCGCGAGCGCGAGTGGCCGCGCGCGTTTTACGTCGCGTCGGCGAACTCTTTTTCTCTTTCTCTCCTTCTCTCTTTCTCTATCTCTATCTCTCTCCCTCTTTCTCTCTCTGTCCATCCATGTTTATCCGTCTCTCTTTCTTTCCTTCTCTTTCTCTATCTCTCTTTCTCTTTCTTTCTCTCTCTCTTTTTCTCTTTCTCTCCCTTTCTTTAAGCGCGGCTCTCCTTCGGGTAAAGGTATACCTCGGCCGAGAGAATGTGCATTGGCTCGTGCACGGGCGACGTTGTTAAAGGACGCGCGATGCGTGGGGGTCGCGCACGAACTGAGCCGAGCGGCGGCGCGCCCCGTAGTTTTATGAATGGACCGCCGAGACTGTCCCATATTTGGAAGCGCCGAGTCGAGACCGCCAGCCAATCCCCGCCCGGCCGGACCACTGTCTACGCACGCGTGTGTGCGCGCGCGTGGATACGTCTTCATACGTATGCGCGTATTTATATACGTTGCCAGCATATATACGTGTGTATTTAAATATACGCGCGTATATTTAAATATACGTACAAACGCGCGCACGTATATACGTGTATACGTGTACACGCACATGTATACATGCGTCTCGCATATACGCGTAAGATCTGAACGATCTCCCCCCCTTTCTCCCACCCGACCCCCCGATCTCTCCGTGCTTCTCGCGCCGCCCTCGCTGCCCGCCCGTGCTTACGAACGTATATCTAACTTCGCCCCCCCCCACCAGTCGCCCTTCGCGCGCCGCCAACCTCCCCCTGTCTCCCTTCGCGTACTCCTAGCGTCCCACCATCGGAGCTTCCTCCTCCTCTCCTCCCCGTGCTTCCCCGCCGGCTCCACAACCCCGTTCACCGGTGACGTAGGGCATCGTGACGTAGACCCGCGGCGCACGACTGTTGTCCCCCCACGAGGCACTTTCGAGAACGCGCGCGAGCACGCGACGGAGATGGAGGAAAAGCCGCGAATTGGCGTAATAAGGAGAGCGGAAAAGCGCGGAGCGGAGGACGGCGCGATCAATCCGACGCGGTTGTGTCGCGGAGCGGTTTTGTCGCCGATCGGGCGATCGAGCTGAGGGGTAATTCTTTTTTTCCTTTTCTTGTGTGTGTTTTTTTTCTGAGAGAGGAAGAGAACGTGGCGTCTCTCATTTTCGGCCGCGTATACATATAGTTAATCATAAATTAAAATAAGCAGGCCGGACCCGTTCCGGATCGCGTGTCGGAACCTGTCGTCAACGTCAACGTCGATATGCTATTCCCGTCATAATCCCGCGCCTGTCGGCCGGCGCGAAATTATTAGCGGCTCGTATACGTTAGCCGGGGCAAATATGGTAAGCCGTGCCCCGTGGTAAATTATCTTGTATTACCGTCAATTATGCGCGAAGTCCTAGAGAATAAAGTATTCACTTAGGCGCGGGACGCGCGCGCAGGCAAATTGCCGCCCATTTACCGCGTTATATCGGTAACTTAAAGCCCGCGCGCGGAAAAGGCGCGCGGCATGATAATGAAATTCCGTAGATCGTTATCCCGCGCTCGCACGCGTATCGGCGCGGGATGACGTGGAGGAAACCATCGATCGCGGGGGAGCAAGAGATCTGCTCTCCTCCTCCTCTCTCTCTATCTCTCTCTATCTTTCTCGCTTTGGTCTACTCCGCTATTATTGGATCTATCACGACGGACGGAGCGTCGAGAATGCGACCTCTCGCGTTTGGCCGATTGCATATACGTATAAATAGTTACGCAGTCATCTCGCGGTAAAAGCGATACAAATCCATCGCGTATGGAGAAAGTAATTTTATCCCCGGACGGTGGTTTTCTCTTTTTCTCTCTCTCTCTCTCCCTCTCGCTCTCCCTCTGTCTCCGTCTGTCTCTTAACATCTGTGAGCGCGCGTGTCTGCCATACGTGAGACCGATCCCGGCAGCTCTCCTCGGGAGGGTAAGAGACGCGTGCCATTTGTGCGGTAGACGCGTGCGTCCGCGTCCGTGCGTGCCTGCGTGCGTGCGTGAGCGCCCGGTTAGCAGTCACGTATATGCGCGCACGCGCGTACGATCTTTTTCTCGCGGGCGTCTCGCAACCACCTGATGCCCTATTTGGCACCACGCGCTGCCACGCGCCCGTTCCCCCTCTCCCTTCCCTCGCTCTCTCGCGTCGCTCCGTCTTGCTCTCTTGGTGTCTCGCCCCCCCCCTTCCCCCTTTTCATCGCCGGGTGTCTATTCGCTCTCTATTTCTCTCTCGCTCCTCCTGCTCGCGCGTGTTTTTTACTTCGCTTTTTGATTATCCCTCGATGAGGAGTGTGCTGTATAATCGCGTAAAATAGCTCGAGCTCGGGAGCAGATATACGTAATAATATATTTAGATTTCCACAAAAGCGAGATACAAGCCATTGTATCTTATTTTACTGCTCTCCGTACATATTCATGATTGTTACAACGTAATGTTGAAAGATATCGATTTAATAGAAATCTATTCTATGTTGGAGGTATTAATAATATTATTGATGACGAAATTATATAGCTATCAGGAAATAGATGCTAGCAAGTGTGTGTGTGTTTTACTTTCGGGTGATGCGGACACCGGGCCTATAATTATAATTAATGCTAGGCGCCACCAAATAAGCCGATACTCTCTTCAAGAATATATTATACCTACTATTGATCTCTCTCATATTTTTATTTCATCTTTACTGTCATTTGAGAAATATATGCTACATACATAATTATTTTTTCACACGGAAGAATGATTACCATATCAATGAATCAATAATATAGAAATGGTCTAAACCGTTTTGTTAAGTTTCTTTGCAACAATAATACGCACAAGACACTCTAAAATGATCTCGCGCGCGACGATGCGCGTTGATACTACTTCTGTCCGATCGAATTTACGTAAAAATCAGTGCACGTACGTACGGGAGCAAAGAGACAGTGACGCACGCCAACGACGTTGATCTGGCACAACAAAATGTTCTAAAATTACCGGTGGCTCTTGACGAGGTGGTGGGCGCGCACTATTCGTGGCCCTAATCGACGCGATTTTGCGCGGGCGAACGGCGCTATTTCAAGCCGCCACGCAACCACCTGAGCCACCCAGCATCCCCAAATACCCGGGATGACTAGTGCGGCGAGCGTCAAATATTTCCCTATGCTACCGATGAGTCAGTCAACCGATGATGCGAAAGATTTTTGGCAGAGCGCGCCTCTCCTCCTCCTCTCGCTCGTCATCGTCGCGCTGCCTTTCTGCGTTTTATATTTTTTTATTGATCGACGCAGCGAGAGACGCAGCTCGCGTATGGTATGGGATAAATAAGAACCGCGCGCGCGATAACAAACACGATATTGGAGCTCGCGGAAATTTTAGATTGACGCGAGATGTAAATTAGGATGCTTTCGGGGATGACGCTATACGTAAAATTACGAAAAGCGGACAATGCGAGATGTTCTGGCACGAGACCGCGCGCGATTCTGGATTCCTTCGAAACGATGCGCTTTAAAGCACACTGCGAATTCTTGGTACGCGAGAGACGCGAGTATTTAAAAACTTTGAATACAAAAGCATCGAGTAAGCTTATTGTGATTAGATTTTTGTTTGAGGAAAACCAGATTTAAAAAAAGCGTATTAGGAGTTTTAAAGGAAAACGTTTACTCGTACCATTTAATCTTTGGAGAGCCGCAGAATTTTTTTTTTTAAATGACGAAAATTTCGCTACAAGGAAACATATATAATCGGATGCGAAATGTGACATTGATTTGGAGACGTTTTAACGTCTTGCGCAGCCCTTCAAAGATTAAAGTAAACACCTTCTACAGTATATAACATTTAATATCTATAATGGAAGTATAATGCACATTCTGTCACTTAAATATTCTTGAACGTTCAGTTCTATCTTATTCGGCAATATTTACAATTTCTAATATTCATGCTTGTGTTTGGTATCCTTAAACTTCGCAACGCGACTTCAATGCGACGTTTCTACTCCATTTTCCTCCGCCGGTTGTCTTTCCATTCTACGTCAAAGCGACGTGTACTATTTCGAAAATTTCACACATGATCTCGAAAACTAAAAATAATAGACGACGATTTCAAGGGAACGCACAAGTGAGAAATATATGTCGTGAAAGAAGCGCGCGAGCGTACTCTAATGCTTCTCACGCTTTGTATCGCCGTTTATGCGAAACAGCCGCTGCAGGCGATGTGTATTTTAAATCGCTCCTGTACCGCGGCGATCGCTATTACGTACTTTGGCGCTTATACGCGAGCTGGTGAGTCACACGACGAGTCCGCGACGACTCGCGAGGCTTTCGCACGTTTTTGCGCGACACGTTACCGAGATCGTTGATTAATGATCGTTTCCGGTAGATACGAGCATTTACTTCGACCTTTCAGTAGCTTGCACCGCAATGATGAGAGCGTTATTTCCGATTATGACAGTTGCCGCAGATCATTATCTATACATCAGATCGCGACGCGAGGGTAATTTAATTACGAAACCCTGAACGAGATAAAAGCCCGAGAGGTCGCCGAAGATATTCGGCAACTTTTCGAAACATATAGAAAATTGGAGACAATCTTTCAGATGTCAGATCTTACATCTATTGAAAATCGAGAATTAAAATACTGAACCAGTCAAGATACAATTTTTTTAAGGGAAAATTGCGGAAAAAAAATAATTCTTTTTAAACAGTTATATTAATGGCTAACCAGCGGCGCTTCTAAAATCACTGCCTATAGGCTATTACCTACGCTATCCATCATAGCTCGGGGAACGAGCTTAAGTTCTTCTCGCGCATACCTTGAGACTGAAATTACCGAAGCAATTACCCGCGCCGCAACGGTCGTCAAAGTATCCAAGAAATTTTGACCGCGCGGCATATCGCGCGTTCGCAATGATATATACGAATACGCATATATGATATCGACGATAACATTACGAGGGTTCGGACGCACCCTCGCAAACGTAAGTGCCAAATGGCAGGCAGAAGGGATGTCGCGACGACGCGCCTGGCCGAAGGAGAGAGAAAAAAAATCGACCCGCTTACGCGCACAATTTAACGATCTGTGTGGACTCATACGGAAGATGCTATATTCAGCGGCCTCGCATGGGAATCGTCACGATAATCGCGGGACCGACACATTGCTCCCATGTATTTTTACGCCATAGCTTCGCGGATTTGTACGCCGGTGCGCTATAGCGCGATAAAAATACGCCGGCACGCGCGCGTGTGTTGGTGTGCCGTTATCGTCTATGAATGGCTCATAGGACGTATGAAGCATCTACGTCAGCATCGACCGATAAGACTAAGCGGGAAACAAGACGAAGGGGGTTAAACTACGCGTTACACGTTAGCCGCCGTTGACGTCCAAGTACACGGGCTATAGCGAGAAGGAGAGGATCCCAGAAATCGATAGGCCACGGTGCAAAAATAGTCTCGGGAGGATTGTCTGGGTGGACTTACGACCATCTCTCGTGTGAAACGCGCGTCTCGGATCGATGCACCATTCTTGTTTTAGGAGGGCTTCCATTCCGGATTTTTTTTTATTTTTTTATTTTTTTAGCAGAAACGGAAGAAAGTTTCCGCGAATTGTTATCTACATGGGAGACGCTCCGAACTCTTATCAAACAACTCTTCATTTTAAGAATTCTTCCATTATTTTGAATAAGTGTTTTCTAAACAAGAAGTTCAGAGACCCAACCATTTTCAAGTTACGAATGATTGAAAATAGAATCTCCTTTGGAAATTAAGTTTTAAGGGTACGCAAGCAAGGGTGAAATATTCATTAAGCAGTGATTACGATCAAAATTCATTTTCAAATTAAATAGTTTAAATACCGCGATTTTCAATTGTGTGAAAATACTGAAAATTAAAAGGAGCAATATCCAATGAAAAATATCTAGAAGAAGAGATCAAGTATAGAAACCACAGATTTGTACATTTGATATAAAAAGATTTTTCATCTCTGTAATAACTTCGGAAATGTCACTTTATAACTTTTCCGCGATGGAAAAGAGTAACAGGCGTACGTGTCCTTTTTTGCTTCCTGATTTTATCCTCTTTTCCTCTCTCTCTCTTTCTCTCTTTTACTTTATCATGTATCCGTACTATTTTAAATGTTGTATTTTTAAAAGAAATTTTATATAAAGTATCCACATCCGCGCTTCATAAAACAATTATATTTTTAGTCAGTTCAGTCTCCCCCCACCTACCACCTCAGCCTTGCCCTGACGTTATCACGGTTTATTAATATTTGCTTGCATTACGCTTTTGTAACTTCTTCACGTGGTAAATCTTTTTCCGCTGCCCCGATCATTATTAATAGAGAGTTGTTAAAAAAAAATGTACCGACATAGAGCGCGGGCACCGCGCGAGCGTGTTTATGGTATACCCTTTCACGCGCGAGCGTAACGCGCGATCCCCTTTCGGAAAAATCAAATTCTCGGGCGTGGAGCACGGACATAATGGCAGTTACGATCGCCGTATCTCGTCACGATGCGCGGTCTCAGACGTGTGTCCCGCGCGTAAGTGCTCATTGTAACCGAACTGCGCGTTAAAAGGTCGCGGAAACGAGGAAGTGCGCGATATAAATTTTAGTTAAAATGCACAGTTCTCCATCGTGACAGTAAATTCGCGTCCACGCCTCCGCGTCGATAAATTTGCATACTCCTTAGAAACCATCGAATGCGTCAGTTTTTAGAAAGTATCACGACTGTATCATTATTACTTTCGGCCTCTTCGCCGCCGAGAGCTCTTATCAGAAATCGCGGCAGTCCATTCAAACTTATTTACAATTTACAAATATATATATGAATTTTTTTTGTACCAATATTATATTATACTTTACGGTCGCCATATGACTTCATTCGTTTAATTTAATTCAGCTTTGACATTGACCACTATATCGCTCGAGACACTGTCAGCTCGACGATCGATACTTGGCCATTTATAAAAAGTATTAGCAGAAATTGTCGGGCACGAGCATTTCGCACTGGACCAATACAGACCAACACGTGCTTTTGTACGGTATCGCGGCGTCAAAGGCGAAACACACGATTACACGGGTATTTATAATGCACTTCGGACCTCATCGCGGCATCGTCGTTTCTTCGTGACTTCTCAATTTTCTTACCTCAGAAAGTTCGTAAGTCGCGCAAATTAGTGTTAAGTGACACACAGCGAACTTTCGCAACTTTTTATTTTTCCATAATCGCACGTGAGAGCTTTAAGATTCACGTCGATTCTGTAATTCTCACAGTGGTGTATCCTCTTAAGCAAAGTCCATTGGAGAGTAACGTTAGTCGCGTGACACTAATTGAGCCTCTCATCAATTTTCTCTCCTTTTTATTTCAC
>NW_020224359.1:0-6037 GCF_003070985.1 Temnothorax curvispinosus
AACAGGTTGGAACAACCGGCCCTAAATAAGGTACGGACATTTACTGCCATTCTGTTTGGAGTACGGTGTCTTAAAAATTTTTAAGAGAAGAATAAATGTAGCAAAAATTTATTTTAAAACAATGCTCGCTTCACATATGTGTGTGTTTCAATTAATTTAGTCTAACACAGTTTTATGCCATCTATAGAAATCAACATCGACGAGATTATTACATTCTTGCTAGTGGAGGACCAATCTTTTCTCCGATCTATCTTCAATATGCCTGTAAAATTTTCCGCGGCTGATTCGAAGCGAATTAAAGCCCGCTCGGAGCTCATTCCGGATGCTTCGAGGCGTTCGATCAATGGAATCGTTTTTATGAGGCGGCGGCGCGCGCGTGACCGACGAGTGTGATTGGAATTTTATTAATTGGCCGTTGCATAATTCATCTCCGCGGTTTCCCGCCTGCACCAGGTGTTCCCGAAATCACGAAGTCTCTTGCTCCGCCGTTGAAAGGTTATCAAAAATTTCCTCTTTGCATTTTTTCCGTACAATATTTAAATTTATATAATGTAAATCATATTGCTTTAATAAAATATAAGTTATTAAAAAATAGATAATAATAAATTATAATAAATTATAATAAAAATATGGAATATGTTTATTATTTATCTAATTTATTCATATTTATTTACAGTTATTAGTTTCATTTTTATTTTTTATTTAGACAAAGTGTTTTATTTGCAGGATACGCGTTATAATAATATATTGGTCAAATTCATTAGTTACTCTCTTCGGGTCGTACATTAGCACATAATTCCACGGATAATGCTAATTCGCGAGAATATTTAATCGAGATGTTCGTCATACGATCGAAAAAGGTAGCTGCATTACGCTCCGCGGACTTTATTAAACGCTGTTTTCATTGGCGGACGTAAGCCTATTATATGATAATCGAGTTAAGCGAATAAGCCGACGTTCTTCATTACGGAGAAAGGAACGAATTCTCGACGTGGTGGAGTCGTCAAAGAATTAAACTGAGGCAAAAGCGCGACCAATTATCGGGGTATTTTCAGGGGCTTTAAATTAATCCGGAGATGGGAGCAGCAGTATTACCATTTATATACGCACGATATGCTCCTTACGCGACTTTAATAACATTAGTGTTAAATTGTATCGTTGCCCGTAGAGAATTTTTTTGTTCCTGTTTCGGAGTATAATAAATTACTACGAAATTCTATTTCAGGATTAAATACGCTGCATTTAATCCTCTTTGAATTTTTTTGCTAGAAAAACTCAATTTAAAAACGACGATAAAAGTATGTTGCATCTCTCACATCGAGATATTCGCTTCCGGCGAATTTATCTACTTTTTGTTATGCCCTTTTGAATGTCTTCGTTTTTAATTCCGGCACGCTGAACGACGTACGCAACGGAAGGGGAAACGAGTATTAAAGTAGAAGTTTCGCGTTTTGATCCGCGAGTAATGCGAATCTTAACGAGATCGTCGAGTCCCGCCGCGCCGCGCCGTCGAGCGGTCGCTTTTTCGCGTCGCTCGCTGAGCCGTATCCTCGAGGACACCGTCTTTTCCGCAACGTGGATGGCCTCGAAAGAGTCGTTGCGAGATTTCTCATTTCAAGTGTCATCCAACGTGGCTCGCAACGGCGAAGTTATCTCAACGCAGATAAGGGAGGAAAGGGGAATAGATACCTATCGCGTTCTATAAAATCTAAATGCATATACAGAGAGAACGCACCAGAAATTCCCAGCGTTGAACGAGGAAAAGGTATATAGGATGACCTGAAACTGTCGCTTCTCGTTTACGGCAGCGTTGCGTTGTCCGTCTAACTCGAAGTGGATTTTTCCCTAACGAGAATTTCATTCGACATCACGTTATCTGGTATCTCCAGCGCTTGCCTCCCCCCCCCTCTCTCTCTCTCTCTATTTCAATAGTTCTACCTTGTACACTTTCGCATCACTGCAGGTAACGCGCGTGAGATACAATAAAAATCGCGGTCCAGAAGTGTACAGATCGCAGTAGCGCGATAAGAGAGACTAATTAAATCGTAACGCTAATAATATACAACTGTCGAAAAAAGAACGGCGTGCAATTTGGAGCTGGCGCGATGCAATTTTCGATTCGTTACACCTGCAGCGCGGCGCGGAGCGAAGCCCGATCCTAATCGCGTCCGCCGCGCCCCGATGAAATTATCGCGATAATTTCCTGGCGTAGATACGCGGCCCGGGCATTATAAACCGCCCGGCTAAGTATATAATCGCAGGTGCGCGCAAAGAGCTTTTCTCCCGTGTGCGGAAAGAAGAAGCGCATCTCCCCCGGGCGCATGTATCACCCAGCGGCGACCTTATGAACCTTTCGCAGAGAGCTGTTCTCTCCACCGGGAGAGAAAACGGGATGCTGCGCTGCGCTGCCTATCCTATCCGAATGCCGGCGAATGGATGCCGGCACGTCTAGGAAAGGCGTGGCCGCCTCGTGGCGGCAATGGCCGGGTCATGATTTATCTCGCGTTCGGTCTCGAAAACGATTTTCTGCGATATCGTATCGCCGTCGTAGGATGCTGTGTACGGAGGATGGCTCTTCAGGGTTCTCAGGGTACCGAGACAGCTTGCGAGAGCGCGTACTTACAGCGTCCATCGAGCGGCGAACCGTGGCAACGTGCTCGCTCGCTCGCGCGAGCTGGTAGCTCTCGCGATCATTTTATCTCGCGAAGAGACGGCACCGCTAACTTGACCGAATGTCCGACACGCCGCCGCGGCTTTATCGCGCTCTTAATTGAAAGTGATTAATGAAGGCAATGCCACTGAGCTATGCATTAGGAGGCCCCCGCGGTAACGTACAGATTTCGTGACGGCGATCGTTCATCCTCGTCATAATTCTCGAACGGAACGTCAAGATCTCTTCCGCGCGCCGACAACTGCATGCGGGGGTATGCTATGCGTCCATCTGCAATTTTTCAAGTAATCCTCGCCTCGTTCCACATTTGATTATAAAATAAATCATTCCGCATCGAATCCGTGATCGATGGTCGACCCTCCCGCTGTATCCCACCACTTTCATACAGTTGTCGCTAGGCGCGCGAGAGCGCGCGCGAAGGGAAGAGACGGGGGAGACTGGGGAGAGCGAAAAGGGGAGCGTAAAGGAAAAAGGGGAATAGACTCCGGAATACCGACACGTCTGGAGGAAGGCGTGGCGATACATTCAGAGGCGATCCGGGTCACGGGCGATACATCTCTCGCCAGGCGCTGTCTCTCGAAAATGATTTTCCGCGATATCGTATATCTCGGGGGGCCGTGAGGAGCCGATAAGCCAGCCGGCGGCAGGAGCCGGGTCTCCGGGGGCAGCCAGTCAGCGCCGGAGAAACATGTTGCACTTGGCGGCGGCGGCGACGACGACGATGTCGGTGCGGATGATGGTGGCGGCGGCGGCGGCGGTGGTGATGTCGAGCCGCCGGCACCGATGATTACGTCAGGTGACCCGTTACTCCCGACGCGGCGTACGACCCCGAGCTTCTACGTGCCAGATGGCCGCGCGCACATATCCGAGGTGTGTCCGGCTAATATGACTGATTGCAATCTGCGCGAAAGACGCCTGCACGGTAAGACGTAGGGCCGGAGTAGGCCTTCTCGTGCCCTGGACGCTGCTAGGGATTCTGAGATTAATCCGGGATTAATGGAGACAAGAGAGAGCACTCGAGTCAGAAACGGAACAACTTTCGGTTTACTTGTAGTATATCGTTGATAGTTGATATGATAAGTATAAAGCAGTACGTGGATATAGGACATAAATATTTCATTACTATAAATAATTAAAGAAAATTCTCCTGCAAAATAAAATTTTTTAACGTAAGTATTTTTCTACGATTAAATAATTGTAATAAGTCCAACAAAATTTTAAAATAATTTATTATTATCATGAGATTATATTGGAAGAATTTATTGCGTTATTGCAAAGAATTTTTCCGGGTTCTTCCGAATGTGCAATGAAAAATTTTACCTATTCCTAAGGTCAAGCTTCATCACAGGGTGCGAAAGGTAAAATGAAAATTAGTAATTAATTACTAAATGAAACTTTTAACTCTCGGCTATTAAACTCGACGCAATTTTCGTATGCAATTTCTGTGATTACGTTCGATAACCGGAGACCTCTAATCAGTCTTAATTATACAATCTCTGCCATGCGCGTAAGCCTCAATCTTTAAGGTATAGGCTGAGCCGCGCGAGTGTGAGTCGGTGTGGGCCGGCAAATTAGCTTGGGCAAAATGCAAAATGAAAAAGTAGCGTAAAATCGTATTAGAAGAGAAAGGCAACACATCTCTGGCGATCCATCCCTGTTGCTGCGGGCTGCAGCATTGCAGGGTGGCTGCTCTCTCGTCGTTGCCCCCCCCCCTCTCTCTCTCTCTCTCTCTCGGCTCTCTATGTCGTAACCGGTGATGCTGGCAGCAGCGGTAACCTTGTATCTGCCGTGGCAGAGACGCGGCTTTAATAAATGGGGTCCGCGCGAGGTTACAACCTTCATCAGCGGAGATACACCTGATAGCATCGCCAATCTCGTCACGCCGCCCCAGCGCCATTACCAAAGTGTCTACCGCACTTTGCCACATGCTCTCCGCGCGCGCATGCCGTGTGCTGTGCGACGACCCGTTTCTCTCTTCGCACACAAAACACGCACACGTCCGCATACGCGCAACACTCGCCCGTCCCTCTCCCGGAAGTGCTTCTAACAATGAGATAGAGCAATAACACGTCCTCCAAACGTGCATGTTTTCGTAGAACGGGAACAATGTTGTATCTTGGAAACAAAAAAAGATTTGTACTCAACGAATAAAAAGCATGGTACAAAAGTACATCAATAAAATGATATCCCCAGAAAGTGACACTTTCGAGACACTTTATAGTGATATTTTAGTATTAGGTATATGCAGTGCCTTACTTTTTTATATCGTTAATGTTAATGTTATCCTAGTATTTCCGTCAACTCTCGATACCAGATCTAGTCTTTTATAATTAGGGGCGGGAGCTTGTGCGGAATGAGGGCAAATATGACGTTAACGACGCCGATCTGTAAAATAAGGCTATAATAAAGTAATCTCACGTTTATATTGCGGCTGTTTTCGTGGAAGCGCGCGAGGTAGCTTTATTAGTCATAAATCATCCGGCTCGTAACTCCGGTAGCTCTGTCTATGTACTTACGCACTCCGCCTGGCGCCTTTATGAAATCGCATTACCGACCCCCGTTACAAGTATTCGTAATTTTCCATTTGATTTATATAGTCAAATACCTCCCCGTTCTCTCAATAACGCCCACGTCGAAACTGAATTTGATTTCATATCGATGCGACGATACGCGTTGTCGCAAATCGCTGTTTACAAAATCGTAGGCAGGTTGTAACGTTGCACGGCTTCAGCGTTATTCCAAAGTAATTTGCCCGTTAATTAAGCTCATGCTCGCCAAATTACCGCGAGTGCGATATTATGCGGCGGTTCTCGACTCGTTCCGCTATGTCGTAGACGTGTTAGCATGATATCGAAATACATGGTCGATATCAAATAGCCGGTTGCATTATGTTCCCGATTAATTATACACCCGCATTCGCTTATATATTTAAACACCTTACAAAGTGGGACATTTAAGTAAATATATTAATGTCGCGTGTAATTAACGCATCGTTATTTTCAATCTACACCGATTAAATTTTACGCAATTACGTTTTCTGAGGAAGTTTCTCTCAATTACGGACTTTCATACAATTTTTAATGAAACGACATATGAATGATATTAAGAAAACTGAGAGATTGAGATAAATTGCAATTTAGATAAAAATCTAAATTACTCGTGTAATTTGCTTCGTACATTGATATTAACATTATCTTCACGTTTACAGCGAATATCTTTCTTGGGAGATTTATTATCGGTTTTATTGCACTACTTGGGAACTTTCTGCTGAAATCCTTCGGAACGAAAATGATTTCCGAGCAAAGTCTCGATGTCCTTCAGCGCGCAATGGTGGTACTACTCGAAAACAACCTCACGCGCCAATCG
>NW_020224360.1:0-1162 GCF_003070985.1 Temnothorax curvispinosus
TGAATAAACACTCCGTTGTTAGCAAGCACCGACTTACACACGGGCATAATTTTAAATGGTCCGATACGAAAATCATGCATAGGGAGAGATATGTAAGGAAGAGGGAGATTGCAGAGATGTTTTACATAAAAAAAGAACAAAAGAACACGATTAATTTAAAAAAAGACACTGAGAATCTCAATCCGCTATACGATAGAATCATAAGAGCTACGTAATAATTACTCTCTAAACGTTATTTCTATTTGTTTGACCTATACAGTCGTTTATTTATATATCAACGATTAGTCAGTCGCTGTCTTTCGATCCGGAACGACGTGTCACCGGTCTGTTCCGTTCACACCATGACTGCGGCTCGCTCTAGACTACGACTTTTTTAAACCTTGACAATGTTAGTTAAACGGCAAGAACTTTGTGAGCGACTAATGCAATTGCGATAAATATAGGTAGATATTTCCTTGATTGTTTCTCGTGCGACATTCGTTCCTATAACAACATGCTTGTAACGACTTCGTTTTGCATACTTTTAGAAATCTCTTGATAAGGACACAAAACCAGTGTCGAAACGTCGAGTTAACGGAATAAAAATAAATGTCAGTTTGGTCAATAATATAACCTGTGTTAATTTTTCACTGACAAAACAAAGAATTTTGAAAATTAAAAAAAAAGAAAAAAAAGAAATGCATAATCTCCGGATTGTGCGATGGGAATAATTGCTCGGAATCGCGCTTGAGGAATCGATCGAAGATTTACTTTCCACTCCTATATCTGTAATGGTATTGTGCCGCTCTCCTATGAAGATTCGTAAAATTATCGCGAGAGTATAGCGTCGAATTGGGTTGAGCCGAGAGAGTGTCTGTCGAGACGACCGACCGAGCCGAGCATCACCGTGGAGAGAAAGGCCCGAAAGCGCGCGGACCGCCGTGTAGGACCCGGTGCGGCTCACGCGCTCCTTCTCACCGGTTTTCTTGTAGGCCAGTCATTAAAGACAATCAATTCACTTTAATTACAAAAGTTTTCAAATTTTGATGTAATATTGGGTGAGTTGAAATAACAATAAATCTTATTTTGCAACCATCCCCGAGGTCCGGAACATGCTAAACATTGCAAAAAACGTTAATTTATTATAACTTTGCGAAAAAAATTGCAAAAGTCTTGCAAACTT
>NW_020224361.1:0-12934 GCF_003070985.1 Temnothorax curvispinosus
TTCGCGATTTGTTAGCCAAATATTGAAACATAACAAGAATATTATTCACATTCTAATGTTGATGACGTAAAATGGGCAACGCATAAATATATAAAAAATAATTAATAATTAATAAGTCTGTTACATTAGGATGCCGTAACCCAGCGAGAAATGACGTGTCTATAGACGTCGGTTAGATGTCGAAACGACATCAGCATTCTGGCTGGAAACTAACAATTGTTTTTTTTTTTTTTTAATTAAGTTATGCGCTAGAGGATATAAATTAGACCATTGTGATAGAAAGACCGCGGTACTGAAATCCTCTGGATTAATGGCCTATTGTAAAGGATTGCGAAAAAAATGATGGGATTCACTGGTCCAACCTGCCGCGTACCTGATTCGGTCGAGCGAAAATCCCCCTTTTAGCAACTTTTAATGTTGACGCGTAACGCGTATTGTGAGCTGAAAAAATAGTAGTATCTATTCCGCATTTATCTACGTTCTGTCGAAACCAACTGCTTGTAGTTTAAGCCGTGATAGCTTTATGTGGCCTAGCAAGAGAGATAAAAAAAAAAGGAAATCACATTCTGATGGCCATGGATCCTTAGTTCTATTTATGTAATATTCTGTTAGGCAAATAATACAAAGATTCTCGTGGTCCTGGAGACGAGAAGGACAGAGAGGGGGTTGAACACGGTCCGGTACTGTCTTGATTCGATCGGGAATCCGCAATATCAATTTATCATTAATAGAGATCTGAGAAATTCGAAGGGAAGAGAGTGTAAATACACGCTGACCCGCAGCGAGAACAAAAAGTAGAATAAGTTTCTTGGTAACGACAATCAAAGGACGTAAATATGGATAAATAGAAGATCATTTGACGATCACCGGAGCCGGATTCTAGACGTGGTCATAACGAGATTGCGGCGGATTGTGCGCTGCAACACCTTTGCAGAGACGCTTAACCGCCGGACGTTAGCCGATTTCGTTCTGCAAAATTAACTCGTATTTAGACTGGAATAAGCGGCGGAGAGGCTAAGTTTCTGAGCTAGAGAATCTAGCGCTTGAGGAATCGTTGGAGAATACAAAGATAGCTGATGGCGATAACAGACATCTCACCAGAGGTGGCGAGGGCGAGGGTATTGCTTGATAGTTGACTGTAGCATCGTTGGTATGGCTACTGATGGTATTAGGCCCTGAGAGATTCTCTGATACCTTCCCGGCTATTAGGGAGGAAGTGTTCCACGCTGGATATTGGTTTCTGAAAGGTAAAAAAAAGCAGAGAGTAACTGAGAGGAAGAATTAACAGGTTAGATATCAAGGGGTGTTGAAACAATGGAAAGCATGTTTGGGGAAACCACCCTGGCGTCACCAAAGTTTCCGTTGCGCCCTCGTCCATTATCTTTTTCAATACGCGTTTTAACCAGCAAAAGAGTGTAAACGCGTAGAAATTCAGTCTTTCCTCTGAGAGAGTGCGCGCATATATTGTTATAGGTCCCGAATCTAGGGACCCTGAAACAGAGGAATCGCATTTGATATTAAGTAGAGACGTAACAAAGGTCCACATTGAGTGGACCAAAAGTCCTGGCCACTCGCTGAGAATTATCGATAGGTGAGGGCCCCTCAGTAACTGCGATTCGAGATTTAGCGTTAGATGAAATTCTCACTAGAGAAAATATATAAAGCAAAAAGCTAAAGTATTTTGACTTTCGTACCAACGCCAAACTTGTCTTGAAATTTCAGAATGATGTGGAGACTGAATAATGATAAGCTTATTGATGTAAGCTAAAGTGGTTGCGTTGGCAAAACGAAGCAAAATGTCGCAATTAATTGCGGAGATCCGCTGCGAAGCCGCAAAGGGTGTAGAAAACTGCTTTAAGTTCAGCTGCGATACCGTGAGGAGCTCCCTCGTCTACCGGCGACCAGCCGTGTGTACGCAACTCGCCGCACGAAGTTCCCCAATCGTTCAAAGAAGCATCTGAAAAAATTTCTCGAATGAATTTGTTGGAACCAATCTGAATAGATTGACTGGGGTTTAAAAAGACATTGATCCACCCTGCAAGGTCTGATAGGAGATATGATGAATTCGAGTGCTTAAAGTTCTGACATGGCAGACTACTTTCGGCTGCTACGGCCGCGATCACGTTACACAATCGCGTAAATTGTTCTGCTATTACATTTCGTAATTGAACTCGAAATCGCATGTTATTTCACGTATGGTAATCCCCGTGAATAAATTCACATATTACGTATGTACTACGTATGGTGGAATCTCCCTAGTTATCGAAAAAATTATCGGTGCTCATATTGAGAGCTAAGAAATTTTTGTCATTCTAAAATTTTTGTATATAGAAGTCCTTGTTGTTAAATTATAATAATTTTTTCCGACGGCAAGTAGGTATCGAGATATCTTGACCGGCGGCATTGGAACGAGTTCTAAAAATTTACAGTTATTTGATGGTTGTGAATAAGACCTGGAATAGTTTTGGTAGCAGAGCCTGGTTTGGAACCAGCAAGTACGCGTCCTCCAGATCTACAGTGGCCATTAGCCATCCCGGTAACATGAGGCGAACTACTGTCCGCCAATCCTCCAATTTAAAATGCGGCGGCTCATTAAACGTGATTAATTCACGTAAAATTATTATAAAGTCGCTTACCGCCTGATGGTTCAAAGAGTATATTTAATTCTGCGCGTATATTCGCTGCGCGTTTGCTCCAAGCAATCTACTACTCTCTCAGCTGGTTATCCAACTGGTTATCCATTCACGTGGTATACCGGCGCCTTGCTGCTTGACCTCAATGAGTCTGACGCTACTTTTTCTACAAGAAAGAACAAGGATAAGGTTTGTTCAGCGTAGAGTTCGACCGCCTAGATGGCTCTTTTACGCAAGAGGCATTTAACCTCTAAATCAAAGAATTTTGCGGTGGCCTGCGAAAGTTCCATTTCTCTCAAGGCGGCTCTCGATGAAGGCAAAATGTAATAAGAGGATAATAACCTCGTGTAGCTGTGGAGGCGCTCGGCGGTATACTTACGGTGTCTAACGATGGTGTTGTAGCCGGGACCGAGAGTGAGGACGATGGCTCGGTAAAGAGTCCGAGTTTAGGGAGCCCTTAATGGAAAAACCAGGAGCTTTCCGGTTTCTCGGAAGCTGTGGTTTATATAGAGAATGAAAACAGCGCTGCGGCGCCTGCTGACGGACAGGCTGTAGGGTCCCTTTACTCACCAAGGCTGAGGAATTAGAAATCTCACGCCCTATCTTTTCATATGCCCGTGCTGCTTTAAGGGTCTCCCTGATATCTCCATGGCCTTTTTACCTATGGAATGTTAAAGGAAGACTTGGTAAAACGCTTCTAGCTAGGAAGAAACAGTGTGTGTATGCCCTCTGAAGAATATAAGGCCGATCGGTGAGCCGATGGGCGTCTATGCGCCAAGGAAGTCGGGGGGCGAATGTGCACCACTGCCGATGGCGTCCCTGCGCCTTGGAGTCGACGAGCGACTGTGAGTCATTGCCGAGGGTGTCCGTGCGTCTTAGATTAGGCGAGCGTCCGAGCACTACTGCCGGCGGCGTCTAGCGCCCGAGAAAGTCTGCATCGTTTTTAAGGTCGCGCAGGATTTCCGGTTGTAGCAGGTTTGGCCTGCCAGAGCCGAGGGCATTGAGGCAGGCAGCCACTTGAGTGATAGATACTCTTCTTGTTAACAGCAAAAGATACATACCAAGAGCTGTAGAGAGACGATCGCCGACGTTAATGGGCATAGGCCACTGTAACGGAGAAGGCGAGACAGAAGGAAAAAATCGGTTATGTCCTCTCTTTGCCACGGGATGTGGGTCGACAAGAGGACATACCTGGTACGTCGCCGACGTTAATGGGCACTGGCCACTGCAACGGAGAAGGCAAAGCAGAAGGGAACAGTCGGTTATGTCCTCTCTTTGCCACGGAATGTGGGTCGACAAGAGGACATACCTGGTACAACGCCCTGGCCGCTTATGCGACCGTCTGTCCTTCAGTGCTTGCTAATTTCTCGAAGGCAGGTGTTGCCTGGAGACCAAAATTAAAACCTCGTATACGGGCGAAGCGCCCGTTGCGGGCGACCTAACCTCTTGGGCAGGGTCTTGGAGGTTATGCGTGTCAGTCCGGTAAGCGATAAGTCTACAAGTATGCTCAGGAATCTGAGAACAGCTGTTCCTAGAAAAAGAGCCTCGAGCGGGTGAGTCCCTCGATGTCTGCTTGCTGTCCGCAAAATAGCTGCACGATGTATCCCTTACGTCGCAAGAAATCTCGGGATCGTCTCACGGGAGAATAGGCTCTCAAAACGGTGCTTATGATAAATTATGTCTCCTCTCGAGTGTTTCGAGGGAGAGCTACCCTTTCGATCCTTATGTTCGGCATCCAAAACGATAAAAATCCTGAAGATAGGAAAAGTGCGTGTTGTCTGGACAAACGAACAGAACACAATGAAGAACGGGCGCGCGCCGCGCGGAGGGCGCTGAAAAGGCGCAGGCGCACGCTTGCTTTTTGCATTTTAGGGCAATGCTTTAAACGCTGTTGTCTAGGCGCATGCAGGAGCACGACTACATAATTATTCCATCCGGACGAGACAATAGGGCATAATTGATGGTCATACGTGGTAACTCCAATCTTCCAAGATACGACTAATATAGCTTTGATGACAATGTCCACTGGTACTATATCTTCAATAACATCTTTATTACCATAGATTACTCGTATTATTCCTTTTAAGCCACCAATACTAAGTCCTATTGGACCGTAAAGATTATCTATCCATCCTGGCATTGGTTCTTCTATTGATGGCGTCACTAAAACATGAGGTACATTTGTCTATTATTGTTAGATTATTACTTAAATCTTGTAAAATATTATTAAATTATTACTTGCACATAAATTATCAACCAAAATATAGAAGGAGGAAAAGGCTGTACAATCCTATACATATTCTTAAATTCTATCTAATCTATCTAGTCTAATTCTATCTGATGTAATTTTTCTACAAATAAAATATTTAATAGAATACAGGGTGTCCAGCAATTTTTGACAAAATTGAAGTATGAAGGTAGATTGGCTCAAATTGAAAAGAAAAGTCACGTACCATTTTGCAAAATTTACAATAGTTACTGAACTTATAATTAATTAAACTGTTTGAGCCAATGTGCGCGTGGAAAGCGGTGAACTGGACTCGGTATAGACATGTAAAATGGCTTACTTGTTAGATCTCTTAATAACAATGAGCATCATCTGATAGCGAGAAATAATATCACGCAGCGAACGGCGAGCGCCGCGTAACGTATGTATACAATGCCGTGGCTAAGAGATCTAACAAGTAAGTCATTTTATATACATGCCTATACCTACCGAGTTTGGCTTACCTACTGCTTTCCACGAGCACATTGTTTCGGACAGTTTAACTAATTATTCAATAACTATAGCAAATTTTGCAAAATAATACATGATATTTCCTTTAAATTTAACCCAATCTACTTTCATACTACGGTTATGTAAAGAATTGCCGGACACCCTGCATTCTATTAAATATTTTATTTTGAGATACTGTAACACAAAATAACGGATACAAATATTTAGCATACACAATAATAAGGCGTTAAAACAAAAATTTAGTTCTAATACTTATTGTTAGGAAAAATAAGGCTACGTACCTAAGGAAGGTCTTACAATCGCGCAAGGAAAAGAGAAAGAATAATCCTGTATTACACTTTCCGCTAGGTTCTTCGAAAAAATATACGTGTTCGGAGCGTAATCCAAACATCTATACATAATTTCAAATGTACACAAAATTAAAAATTTGGATATTATTTTATTAGAAGTACGATGAATAAATGAATAATTTTTAAAACACAAATAGATAACTATAATAATATAACATAGTAATAAAATAATAGTTCTAAGAAAACATCTATAATTATATAAATTTTATAAACATCACGATTATTGTTTTTAGCTTATTACTTACTTAGCTGTAAAAATGTTTAAAGTATGTTTATCCAATGACTCCGCGATCTCTATCATTTTCCGCCAATCAGCTATAGGTGGGTACATTTTTTCTTCAATAAATGCATTATTCACGTGTGCGAATGCTGTACTAACATACACTAATGCCTTTAATACAAAAGAGGAATTTTTTTTTAATTTTCTGCAGTTTATAAAAGTTTGTATAATAACAAGATATATTTAATTTATACTATAGACACTGATACATCATGATATTTCAATCATGTCCACATTCTTCCAAATTTATCCTGTTTAAATTGTTATTAAATTTAAAAATACGCCATAATAAATATTTAGGAGAAAATTTATGACTGAGATAAGTAACGTTGTGTGTAAAACATTACGTAAAATGTAGTGCAATAAATTACGTGAAATTATTCATGAATACAAATGCGCGATCTCTCTGATACTCTGTTTGAGCGAAAATTACTTACTTTTAAATTCTTCATACATTGAGCTAAAATACAAATGTCTCTTGTTGCTCTAGTGTTGGAAAGTATAGCATGTTTTAAACTGTCATTAAATCTCACACTTGCCGCTCCATGTATTATTATTGTCACTCTTTCAATCAACATTTGTCTGTCCGCATCCGAACAAACCTAATTCTTTTTCACTAATATTGCCAGAAATCGGAATTAACTTCTCGAAAATAGAAATTTGTTCTTCGCGCAGTCTTTCATATAACTAAAATAAAAGAATGTTATGATTTAGAAAAACGTTTTTGTTAGAATAATTACAATAATTTCTAATTCTACATTTTGAATAAATTTATAATATAAGAACAAAATGTGTACTTAATGGCATTCACAACATTCGACTCTAAATACATTCCAATTTTTTATTACATACTATTCACAAAATTTTTATGTCCAAAATAGCATTCTTTAATAATGACGTTACAATAGCCCTTAGAAAAAAGTTCTTTTTACTATACATTTTAAGTGCTATATTAAGTGATGTAACATCTTAAAAATCTAAAAATCTCTTAAAGAATTGTGCGTTGTTACAAAAATTTTCTCCTTCTATATCTATCTTACCGGTAAGTTTAATATTTCTTTGAGCCTTTCCTTGATAGTAAATCCCTTTTTTGGACGTATCAGTAAGAATATTTCACGAACATCTGGACAAGATCGCAATACTTTTTCGATAAACACTTTACCCAGAAATCCTGTCGCGCCTGTCAACAATATACTTTGTCCAGCGTAAAATGCAGGAATCGACTTAGCCGGATCAATTGTCATCTTGATTATTTTTAAATCAAAGCTAATATGAGCAGTAACAACTTATACAATAGCAACGTAACGCAAAGTAAAGATATTGAAACACTTCGTATCGCTTTTATTATGTCGACAGAAAAATGCAGGTAAAGTTTAAATAATTTTTTATAACTATTTATACAACATGATGGAAGCAGGAAATGATGTGCAGCGTGAGTTGAAAGAACAAACGTTATATAAGGTAATATAGGGGAACGGGGAATAGCCCCGACATTATTGAAATTCAAGTATACCGCGTATCTATGGCCATTGTTCAAACATTCTGCATATGTCGAGATACACGGAAGGGCATATTAGAATGTTTAAACAATAGTCATATATAGATACGCGGTATACTTGAATTTCAATAATGTCCGGGGCTACCCCCCGTCCCCTTATACATCTGTTTCATACCAAATATAGCAAAAGAAATGGGATATGATCCAATATGTAAAATATGTACATTAATGTTTTATATTCCCTGATAAGAAATAATTTGTAAAATTACATAACAAAATCTGAATGAAATTTGAAATTCTGCAATTATGTCTCAATATTTGGAACAATAAGTATTTGTAGAAATTTAAACTTTTCATGAAATATTGATAAATATTTGCACAATTTATTTCTAAATGGTATTTCAGCAAAATAGTAGCGTTATGGCTTATGGCGAATCATAGCATCTTAGGGGAATATTTGTAAAATTAAATTTGAAAAGAAATTACGTAATAATTAAGAAATATATTTGAGTTTTATTACATGTTACTCCTGTATACCTATATTATGTACATACAGCATATTCTATGTTTGCTGAATCGCCATTAGATAACATCCTTCCTCGTACGTAAAATATGATAAACGGTGGTATATGTGACTGTTATATATATGTATGTATATCTGTGTTTACTGAGATGATTTTGCTTCTAAATGTCGAAATAATTGTGCGTAATTTGTACTCAATATTAAATTTATCAATTTTTGAGCAAATATTATTCAGAAATTTCATGTCGACAAAAACCGATGCGTTATGTGGCGAATTATTTTATTGTTAGTGCGATTATTGTGAAATTCCTCTTAATTGAGTGATCTTGTACAATATTTGCGCAATTTTTCTATCAAAGTCTTTGTGTCATTACATTTAATTATATTTATTTACAGTACATACTGTTCTTGAACATTTATATATTATTAGATTTTAAATATAATGGAATTAGAATAGGAATTAGAATAGAAAATTAAATACAGAGAGAGGAGAGAGAGAGTAACTATTTAAATACACGATTAGAGTACTTACGTATTACTACTTACGTACGAATTGAATTATAATCATTTTATCTCTAAAACTATTTGTTTTATAGGAAACAGGAAATGATGTGCAGGAAATAATGCAAGGTTGAAAGAACAAGCATTTCAATATATGCAATAATATGCGTTTGTTTCGTAATATGGCATTGATGTAAAAATATATTAAAATGTATCTTATATTGCATTAGATTAAAGACGTATAATGCAATATATATTACTTTGGATTTCTTAGATAAAAGATATAATGTAATGTATTTTACACATGCCATTAAATTAAATATGTAATGCAATTATTTATTACTTTTAAACAAAACTGACGTGAATAGTAAAACTATACTTTAATAATCTAGTAATGCAAAACGTAGGTACTGAAACACTTGGAATCGTTATCTCCTATGCTATTTGTAATATGTACTAATAGAGTAAATAGAAAAATGTAGAGACCAAATAAATTATTTAAGATTGACTACTACTTACGTAAGAATTGAATTTATATTGTCTTATGGTAAAATCTATGGAACTATCTGCGCTTTAAAAGACACGAAATAATATGCAGAATAACGTTGAAAGATCGAACATATGATATACATGCAATAATATACATACTGCTTCATAACATGGCAGTAGAGATACAATGCAAATATAAATTATATTTGATATTTTCTTTTATATTTTTATATCACTGCATTTTTTATAACTAATCTGCGCGCAGCGCATACCGTTTATAAAGATTAAAATATAATATTATAATGTTAGATACCTAGAGAAAGACAGTTAGGGGAGACCGGGAGTAAATACTATAAATAGCCCACATTTCTGAATTTCTTGCCTTGATACCGGGATTTAGCTACTCAGTAGCGTAGGGTAACAAATATGTGTGTAATATATACAAATTTGATACTTGATACAGGTTTCAATTATCATCTTTTCCGTTACTGTTCACATTTGCGGCACCAAATTCACGTATAAACTTTTAACGGAGCACATCAGAAGTACACGAAAGGTTTAATTAGCGATAAAAAAAATGTTATGACACTTCCACTGTGTTTTCTTTAAATATGTACGGCTGTTAACTCGTGCTAGAACTGTGGTAGACTGTGGAAGCTTTCCAGCAAGCGACACAAGTCGACACAAGCATCGTTCTATCTTTCTTTTTTGGTAATGAGTAACAAAGATAAAACGATACTTGTGTCGACTTGTGTCGCTTGCTGGAAAGCTCCCAGTATTAACTGTACAGACTGTGTGTTCGTCAGCCATAGCGCTAGCTTTAATTATTGGCCAATAAGGGGGCGGGAGTGCAAGTAAAAAATGTTTAGTGGAGAGAGGGATCAAGCTCGTTTTAAAGGTCTAGTGAAAAGAAAATTTTTGGTGAAAACCGCAGATGTGGTTAAACCCCCCTATCAAAAGTTATGCGGAGTCAAAGTTCTAAAAAGATCTTTTGTACCTCGATTTTTCACTTACGCTAAGAAATATGGAAAAACGCATTTTACGGCAAAATTTCTCTTAAGAGTAATCAAGGACGTTCTTTATATTTTACTTTTGAGGCTCCTAAAAAAGAGGTTCTCGGGGGTGGGAGAGGGGCTCAAAATCATTCAAAGTCTAAGCCCCCTCGATTCTTCAAAGTAAACGTATTGGTGAAAGATTTTAGATTTTTTCACTGTTTAATGCATTTTCATGTGCATTTGCGAAAGAAAAAGGAGGGTGCCTTTTTTGCACTCCTCCACGATCAATTACAGTCAGAATTAAAAAAGTTTTTACTTCAACTTTAGGAGAACTTAATTAGCCGTCGGGCTACTATCATAGTCGGTATGTACCTATACGTTTGCTTGGTCACTCCATTACGTGTTAAAATTTCAAAATTGAAAATGGCGGATTCAAAATGGCGGATCAAATTTTTTAAAAATTATTTAAATCATGGAAATGGGTATATGTGTAGATTTTTGTAGTCATTAATTTTGTTCTCAAGTGATAGATCACAAAAACCTAAACGTACTCACTTTCACAATTAGAATAATTTTTTTTAAATTTTAGTAACAAATAATTGGAGATGTATGACTGATGGACACTGCGATAAACTCGTTGACATTTAAACGACTATTGATTTCTTAGCTCTCAAACCAGGAAATTACACACGAAGACACCTGGGGAGGCTTCGGAGTGCGCACTTGCCGAAACAACCGTTAGGATTAACCGATTCGCCAATAGTTACGGGAAAAGAAGGCCCTATGTATACTTAGATTTAGCTTTATGTAATGTATAGGCAACGCGCTGAGGATGACTCCAAAAAGGGTTGAAACGTACGTATTGTAATTGACATTTGATTGACATTTTATTAAAAAGATTTTAGCGAAGATAATCTACGCTTGGCTCTTATTGCCTAATTGAGTTTAATATTTTATATACTGAGCCTTTAGAGATATATTAATATATTTAAACTTACAACGTTTCGACCGTAATTTTGGTCCTTCTTAAGTGAAAAAATTAATCAAGCCATACATCCTCAAAAACCGCGTACAAAATATCCATTACGTCGCTGACATTGTGCCCTAACTACATCATGCATACACGTAAAGCTAAAAAGTGCAGAAATAAACTCACGATAGTCAATAAGATAAAATAATTGCTCAGAAGTCATAAGATAAAAAATTAGAATAACAAAGTCTGACAAAATACACGGAAGCCCTAAAGATACCTTGATCGGACTAGCACGTGACAAGAGTATAAATATAAAATACTAACAAACTGATTTTGATTGATTTGGAAGTTATTTCTCGTTTTTACCGCGTATATATTTAACACCAATTGAGAATACTACAAACGTGAGATAAAAAAGTAAGATAAGCAAAATGCAACAAAAGTAAAATCAAAAAATGGTGCAAATTAAAAATTTGCACATGGCTTCCTCATAGAGGAAGTGATATGTCTTAAGATGCTAATACGGCCCTCTGATTGGCTGATGACGCCTTAAAACTGTACTTAAGACGATCTTGAATATAAGACCCGACTATGAATACCGGCCTTAAAGAATTATATATAAAAAAAAATCGGTAACCCCTTTATTATTAACAATTTTTAATAATTCTATTATATTCTTCAGTCTTTTCTACCTCTATTTCATATATAATTGGTTAAGATTTGGTTGATCAGTTCTGGAGTTATAGAAATTTCGGTAAATTCGGCACATACATACATACACACATACACACATACATACACACATACCGACATTTTTTAAAATAGCGATTTTTCAACGTTTTAGAACATTTTGAACACATTGGCAAAAGCAACTAAAAAAAAATTTTTTTTACGAAAACAGCTTCCTCTATGAGGAAGCAAAAATGAATAAATAATGCTTATTGCCAGAATAAAATGAGATAACGTTAGAACATGTTCAGAACTACACGAGAATTATAGCAGAACTCACAGAACTGCCGAAATACGGCCAGCGTCTCACCTTATTTTCGATAAATTCCTGATTTTCGAGCGGTATTAATTTATTTAAAAATTATACAACGTAGCTAGTGTTTGCTAAAGTTAATAAACATATATATACAACGTAGCTAGTGGCGGGAACTCTTTAGAAAATGCTTTAGTATGCTCAGAACTATTCGAAAAATATTTTATATAAGCCAAAACTCCGAGATTTCGCACAGCGTCTCATCTTCTTCCGTCATGATTAATTTTCGGTTAATATTAATTTTTTTAAATATAACACAAAGATTCTAACGCTCGGAACTCTTTAGAAAATGTTTCAATATGCTCAAAACTACTCGAAAAATATTTTACATAAACCGGAACTCCGAGATTTCAACTGGCGTCTCAACCGGTATACTCGATGCATTGTAATTTTTTTTAGTACCCTATAATTAATTTTTTTGCTTTTATATGGCAGAACTCTTTATAGAACTGTTATAGATAACTATAGATCTTGCAAAATCTGATGAGATAAACTCTTTATAGAACTGTCATAGAACTATAGATCTTGCAAAATCTGATGAGATACAGTGGTGGAACTTGTGTAGGACAAAATGAGACGCTGCGTGAACATAGCGTCTCAGTTTGTACTGACGCGTTTTTTGAAAGAAGCCAGAACTCTCAATAATTTGTAAGTTTCTGCAAAATGAGACGATAGCTTCACACACACGTTAGGAAGAGAATGTATACAGAATTATTAACGGAGATATTTTAATTTAAAAAATCATTAAAATATATATTTTTCAGGAATGTTTTATAGGGAAACGAAGAAAGTGAATAACGTTAAACTTTGCATGTTTTCTTCACTTTATTAAAAAAATTTATTTTTATTTTTTAAGTAACAAAAATGCTCTTTTTTCTGTTATATCCTGGTCACTATAAATGACAGACGATGT
>NW_020224362.1:0-5440 GCF_003070985.1 Temnothorax curvispinosus
TAGATGAGCTGCTCGTCTACGATTGGCTAGATTACGATCCGCGATCCGCAATCTCAATCCGATCCGCGTCCGCGATACGTAGTGTGACACGGGCTTTAAACGTTGCACGAGGGAGCTCGCGATACACCCCCGATAAAAATTCTATCGATAATGAATCCCTCGGGAATCGCGCTCGTTGAATTCAAAGAAATACACGTTACGAGATTTGTGTGTCAAACTTAAGATTCACTTTTGTTCTTTGTATGCTTCTCGTTTGTTTCTCAAGACTGCACCGTGCGCGAGAAAAATGCGAAATTGAAGTTCCGGCGAAAGCAAATCTCGCTCTCCTTCCCGGCTCATTGTCCGCTTCGCTTCTCTCGCCGGCTCTCGTCGTCGCCTCCGACACCGGCGACACGATCGTGTCGTGTGTAATGCCCCGCGAATCAAAAAGCCATTCCGTGCGTCTCGAAAGATACGCTGCTACGATCTTTGCATCACCGCGGGTGAGGGATGAAAGAAATATTACAAAGCGTCTAAGTATATTTTCTTTCGAGGTGGGTACATTGCTCCCCGGGGAGGAATAACCGAGCCGAAGCTCACAATGCCGCCCGCGCTACGCGAGTTGCATATAAAGGAGAAGGAGAGAAAGAAAAGGCGCGAGGAGGAGGAGCGCGGTTTAATGTATAAGGATGTCTTTCCCACCCCTCGTCTCTCCCTTCCACCACGATTTTCGCGAACATCCGCGAAGGAGCTTCTCCTTTTGCCTTATTCTTCTCCTCCTTCTTCCCCTCTAGCCCCCCCTGCTCTCGATTTCGTGCCAAGATCAAATCGAAGCTCCGACGAGCAAGAAACCGAAGCATGGAAAGTCAGTCGCGTGTTCTTCCGCCCGAGAAAGCCGTTACGTCGGCAAGGGGGTTGGAGACGCTCCCCCTGATCGAACTTCATGAATTTTTGACGCGATTTTAATCCCGCCGCGATATCCAGCGAAGGGATGTAACTCTCTTCTCTCTATATAGCCGCTCACGACGTTAAAACGGAAAATTGCTGTTTCGCGAGTCTCGCTTCAGAGATGTGGCGGTAACGGGAATTTTAAACGATCACCGAGCGCAAACACTTGTTGGACTTTAACACATTCGGTGACGTAAACGCACGTAGGCAGCTTATTACTTATAAATACATCGTGTTGGGCATGCGGAGGCAGAATATTTATAATGCGCGTACTTGAAGAATTATATGTCCCATTATATTTCCCAGTTACGATCGCACGAATCTAAATTAGTCACGCGCGAAGGAAAAACCGGATGTCATTTCGAAGAGCGCCTTTCTTTCCCCATAACGGCGTACGGTGGATTTTACGAAGTCAGCAGCACCGTCGATGATAGACTCATTTCGAGCGGCCGAACATTGAAATTCGACGCGCGCGCTTGCACTTTCATTATGTTGCTCCCGTCGGCACGATTTATCTTCCGCGGCGTGCTCGCGCGCGCGCGCTTTGAAATTTTTCTGACGTGCGAAAGGTGCCCGCGGAATTCACCTGCCATCGTTTGTCTACGCGAGGACGTGAAATGCGCTATACAGTACTGTACACGTGTCAGACACCGGCGACGACCGTGCAGCGTATTTTAAATTCGCGTGTCGGCTCCGTCTCAAATGTTAACGTTACGTTACGCGCGCGCCGAAACACGCGGGCGCTGCTGCTCCTTTGTGCAAAATCCGCGCGCGTTCGCGCCGCGCCGTGTCGCGCGCGACAATCGAATTAAATATTTCGCTGCAATCTTGAATGAGGCAGTTGGACTGTGGAGCAGAAAAAAAACTTAATTAAAAAAAATTCACGTAATGAAAATTTAGAAGCACTCCAAGTTAACTTCTCATGCGAAAGTATCGCTTCAATTAAACGTACGTGAATCTTCATTATGATATAGGAACTATGTAGGTATATAGTGTTATTATTTTTTTCGTAAAGAACTTTAGTCAAATCAATCAAAGTCCGTCGTCCATTCAAGTTATTAAAATTTATATTAAAAGAGATTTGTTTTATTAAGGGAAAATTAACGCGAGTTGCTATAGAAAAGAAATCTTGATGACGCTCGTCTCTCGCCAATTTTTCAATTACCGGCTCTTTAACGCGGGACGATAACCCAGATGCGTTTTTTTCCCTCTCGTGTGATCCCTATATATGCAAATTTCGCCGTGAAAATGTTTTCGCGCCGCAAAGACGGTCCTTTGAAAAGCGTCGCAACTTTCGTCCCGTTACCGATCGAATGCTAATTGTGCAGCGTTACATTACGCACACCCTTCGCCGGGTTCGGGCTGGGAATGCGCTTTTCGTGCACTTTGCCGGCAGGGAATAAATTCTGCGGCCGGCGGTTTCTCGGTCAAACCACCGGGGCCTTTGTCCTCTTCACGCGCGGGAAACGCAGGGTTTTTCCTAAAGGGCATGCATAGCCCGCAGCTTTCGCAGTTAATTAATTAGCCCCAGGCAGAAGCGTAGCTACTGTGTACCGAAAGTACGGAGCGCAGAGATCTCATGAAACCATATTTGCCCCCCTTTTTTATGTGATAAGAGAAACAGGTTTTTTGTTTTGAGAAAGAGAAAGAGAATCCTTTCTCGCATTGGCGAGGGTATGTTAAATTAAATCGTCTGATGTATACTTTTTATTATAATATTATGAAATTTTTTACGATATTCGCAGTTTAAACTCGACATCACCTAAATGCGCATTATAATTCGGGAGTTAAAAATATAAAATTGATACCTGACAACTGATAAAGCCTCGGATAAAGCAGTAAAAAAAAGTAATAACCGATCATATATCGCTTTTTCCATTTTATAACTTTCGGAATTGATCTTTAGTATACCTTCGCAATGCGAGATATACGAGACTTGTGCCGAGATCTCAAGAGTGTGACATATCACCTCCCATCCGCGCGTTCCCATTCGACCGTCTGTCGATCGACCGTCGCGTCGTGCCGGCCGCCCGCCGCGCCGGCACAATTCCACCGTTCGGAGAAAATCCCAGCGAGCGATTCTGACGGCATGTTTGTTTCGTTTGATTCACGTCTTTTGCTGGCCGTTAATCGAAATTCTCGAATCGAGATTCGCGATCGGAAACGGCACATCGGACGTTTTCTTCCCTTCGGGCGTGGCGGAGACGGTCGGGAGGGTCGAGGGGACGGGCGGCGGGGTGAGAAATTGAGACTGCATCCATCATCCTGCAGCAGCAGCCGCCGCCGCCGCCGCCACCGTCTCAAAGAAGTCGAGGGACGATGTAGTCTCACGGCCCTATAGCCGAGAAGACGGCTCTCGCTTCGCCGACTAAGGTAAATGTTGTCTCACCTCGCTCACTGAGCGCACGAGGGCAGTGTAAACAGATCCTCTCCCGGTCATATTTAACGTTTCCTCAACGCCCGGCAAGAACGAGCGAGCGAGCACCTCACCCAGAACAGGACACACACACACACATACTTGTCTGGGAAGAGATTTTCCTCTCGCGACTTTTCCCAATATTAAAGCTCGGCCAACATCGTACATATCGGCCGGGGGGGGGGGGGGACGTAGACACGCGACATGTTATTTCGAATGTGACATATTAATGGCGAGATTACTCTTGATTTATCTTGACCCCGCGAGCGCTCGAGATTGTGAGACCGGAAAGATACGTCCACGGCTTCTCCAAATCCGCGGGATATACTTATCTTTTTTTTGTCACTCCCTTTTATTCCTTTATATATGTATATAGCACCTTGGACTACGCTTGTTATTCTTTTCGGCTGCTGTTGGCTCTGTAGATTACATTCGCTCTAAAATTTTCAATGTTAGTCCAAAACGCTTCAAACTTTTCTTTTGGTCAACCTATTTTGCGCTGGCACGCCGCCCAGTCGCGAAGGGCTTACGGCGCTCCTAAAAATCTGGCCCAGGGACGACAGTTTACAAGGGAATGAACCCAGTCGCTTGAAATAAATGCTACGTCATGCGCCAGCAAAGTTCTCCGTACATATTTCACGGGAAAATTTCGCGGGGTAGGTACGATTGCCCGCTTAAAATGCAACAGGGAAGAAAGAGGCGAATTTGAAAAGCAAACGTTTAAGGAGTTTGAGTGTTCTCGTAACGATAAAAGTTTTTAGTTTTTTCGCGATGCGCGCCTTTCAACACCGATTATTCATTCTCAGAAAAGAGTAATTTTATATCACTCGGATATGCATATCTCTTTTGTCCCTCTCCCTCCCTTTCTCCCTTGTGTGTTCCACGAAGAAATTTAAAATACAAAAATTTCCGCTACCGGTATCGGGACGGGGAAGAGCGAGAACGCGATGCGGGACTCGAGATGGAATGGCGGCGAAGTTCCGACGAATCGACGAGCAACGAAAAAACGAGCCGTTGATTAAAGACTTTTTACATTCCCCTTTGGCCTTTGACGTTCCGAGCCGAGCCGCGCCGCGCCGCGCCCGAACATCGACTCTCTCTCCCGATACGCGCGCGTTTCTCGAGAGCGAGCGGGTCTCTCGCGTTCCCCGTGCTCGATCGACTTCAAAGGAGTTCTCCTCTCGTCTAGGAGTGCCTCCATTCGACCGGGGCGGGCCGCTCTCTCCTCGCTTTTCTCCTACACGCGCGTGTCTGTCGTTCACGTGTGCGCCTCACATCCGCGTGAAGGGACTCGCGTTCGCGACAGGTAGGTCGTTCTATTCCTGAGCAGCTCTGGAATGACTTCCGTCTTGTTTCACGGCTTCCTACACGCGCGAAACGTCTGGAGCGACAGCCAGACGTTTCGCAAGATTACGAGAAAGAACGGCATCTAGTCAAAATATATCGAATAATCGTTTACCTGTAATATTGCTTTTGTTAAAGTACTCTTAAAATTGTAAAAACTTGATTTAAAGTAGATAGGTGTGTCTATGGCCGGTATTCATAGTCGGTTCTTATTTTAGGACCGTCTTAAGTAATGTCTTAAGATGCTAATACGGCTCTGTGATTGGTTCATGACATCTTAAGATTGTACTTCAGGTGATTGGGCCATGTACCATATGAGTCAATATAAGGCCTAAATTTTATTTTAAGAAAAACCATTTTTATGGATATATTCTAGACACTTGTATAATTACTGATTTTATAATGTAACTTTTTATTCGATTACGTATCAATTTATCTACTGATAAATGTAAACTGATAAATGTTCAAGTTGACATTCGTACAAAAGAAATGTCGCGACATTGCATCTCTTCACTGTAGGCAGCTATAATGCCAGTGCCCTGTTTGAGTGAGGTTATGTATTGTGTTTATGTTGAAAAATAATGGAAGGTAACAAACAATTTTGATAACGGGAGATTTGCTTGCAAAAGAATAGTGCTGTGGAAAGAAAACACTACACGGCGCGGCGTTGTCACATGTCCACGTCGCGTACAGCTAATCGAAAGGCCGACAAGAAACGCGACGATTCATCAACTTTTGATTGAATTTTTGGCC
>NW_020224363.1:0-3747 GCF_003070985.1 Temnothorax curvispinosus
TTTCACTACTTTCAACGGTATAGAATTAACACGCGGTCTCGTCCCGGTGAAAAGCAAATTTATTTGCTGTCCTCACTGATCACCAGTTGGAATTACTAGCACAGTGCAAAAATTTGAAAACGTTATTTTTTCGTCTTGTGAAATTTCATACACCTGATATGCGCATGCGCTATGGTATCTGCATTCTGCCCATGGCTTCTGAATTTTCAAATATTTACATATACCGTTGAAGACTTTTACTTACCGGTTGAAACATCTATGTTGATATAATTTATGAAAACTGCGTAAGCAGTTTATCCGGGTTTGACACACCCGGCATATCCCATAATAATTATGTAATTGGAATTTATTTTCTAGCTCTTCTGGTAATTTCCGATCTCTTTCAAGTTCCGGGGCCTTGTCTGCATGTTTCGATTGCATATGATGACGCATGTATGTTAACAGTGATGTTCTACTGTTCGCTTGGACAATGAACACAATTGACTTTAAATTGTTTTGCGAGCCATTGTGAACCCACGGTGTTTGACGTATTCAAGGTATGCAAGAAGAATTTTGTGATATATTCCCGTTCGCAATTTGCTAGACTGGATGAACTTGACAGAGTCTATATAAGCGATATAAATTCGTCTGGTGTTCGGCGACTTGCAATTTTATCAGGAATATGAAAATGACCCCATATTATAACCCGCATTATGAAATATAATTTTGGCGGATTTACGGTTAAAACACGTTCGACTTAAAACACTCCGCGCACGTTCAGCTGTCGCGAACTACTAAAGTACGCGGTACAGAAATCGCGTCAAGACTGGTTACAAAGGTCGAAGGGAGAGGTATGTTTTGTTTTATTTTCATAACACCTTCACGAACAGTCCGACTTTCGAACGTGAAATCATCGTCTAATCAATCATCTTTATATTCTGTATCGGAGGAACCGGGTTCGAGTCCACCTGATCACAGGAATTTTTATATTGCAAACTGCACCCCCCGCACGAGTGGGGCTCGTGCGGAGAAAACTGGGCTATCTTTCGGAGGAGACATTAAATTTGAAATTGGTCGTCAAGCTTTGGGGAGCTTTGGGAGTTTTGGTCCAACTTCTGCGAAACTGCTTTTATTTCATATTTTCATCCCAGAAGTTTGTTCTCGTTCAATTCATTGAATATATGACATATTTGCTTCCATACTGTAAGTCCAATTCATGCGCTCTTTAATTTTATTAAATATATGGCGTACCTGAAATTACATACACGTAATTTCGATTTTTTTAAATCATAATTATGTAATTTTTAATCATTTTTATTTTTCTAAAAAATTAGGATATTAAAATGGTGGACTTCCACACCACCCTTGAGGTTCCACCTATTGGCGCGTATTATGTTTTTTATAGTAGACCTTCGCCTTAAGCCCTATTATACTACTTCTCATATTATGTATAGCTGGTTACCCGGGCTTCGCCCCGGAGGACATGTATAATAAGACACGCAAATAGGTGATAGCGTATATTTACATTTAACGCCAATAGATTTCCGCATCATCCTTGAGGTACTATTGGAAATGCGTTTTTTTTTTAATGGTTTTCTCAGTGGGCCTATTCCACTATAAAGAAAAATAGCTTAATACCCGTGCTTTGCTCCCGTATTTAATTACTTTAAATACATTATGACTCCAATAAACTTTCCTTTGATTGCAATAAACAATTTAAATTTATCACAACTACCCAAAGTCAAGCAAAAACCTTGTAATTATTAAAAGTTATGGTTTTATAAGTTATAATTTTAAACAATAAGCAAAACCTGTTTGTAATTACCCCAGTTACGGCATTGCCCCGCGTACGGCGGGTAGTCTCTTACAGACACAGATTTTTTTACAGACATAGTGTTTCTTACTGACAGAATTTTTAACAGACATGGTGTCTCTTGCAGACACAGAATCTCTTACAGACATGGTGTCTTACAGACGTGGTGTCTCTAACAGACATGATGTCTCTCACAGACATAGTGTCTCTCACAGACATGGTGTCTCTTACAGACATGGTGTCTCTGACAGACGTATGTTATTGTCTCTCTTATAAACATTATATTTTTTACCGTCTAAGACAAACGTAATGTCTTTTAAAAACGTGTAAAAACACAAATTTTGCTAAATAACGGTATTTTGCTCCGGTATTTAATTATAATTATAGGATAATTACATAAAACAATTACCTTGAATTAATCGTCGCGTCGCGTAAAGAGTCACGGTCGGTTTCGCTCCATGTATTCGAATTTTAATATTAGAATGCTAATAGCCTGGACATGCACTTATGTCTGGACATTTTTATTATTTTAGTTCTTGAATAAGTTATAACGCAAATTAAAATCAAAGAATCAAAGATCAAAATATCGTCAACCTTTTGTTTTTGCGCCAAAATATCACTTGCGGCAAGCATAACATCAACAATCTCTGTCATAAACAGTCTTTCGTAGGATTTAAGTCCACTGCTGCTGGACGGTCCTGGTTCATGTTGGACCATGCCCATGTTGGATGATCTGCACGTATTAAAACAAAGATTAAAAAATAGTAAAATTACTATACAACTACTTGTAATTAAAATTACAAGATTATAATTACTTGTGTATGTGAATTACCTGTGTTCTTGATACGTTCTTGATTGTTTCGTGAGATCAGTTTCATACCATCTAATTGTTTGTTCAGTTTCACACTTTTGCAATTTGCATTTTACAAAAGCATCTTTGTTTTTAAAGTCAAAATGTTGAGATCATTCAAGCTCAGCGTCTCTTCTTATTTTATCTAATTGTTGTTTGTGCTTCCACATCAAGTGGGCTTCTATATTTCTCTAGTGGCATCTTTAATTGGACGCTCGCACAAACTACAGCGTCCAAAAAACCATTTTTCTCTTCTGAAATGCCGGTATGGCTCCATCAATTGTATCGTTAAAACAATTGAAACTTTGAACTTGTTTGAACTTGTCTTGTGGTACAATTGAGCGCGAGCGCGCACGCCTAGGGTACTCCGCGACGCGTAGGCAGTAATTACTTAAAAATTGACATATTTCCGTCAATAATCAAGATTTTGGAAAAATTCAAACGCCATTTTATTCGTCGTGGAAAGAGGAACAAATTTTCTGCAGTTCATTTTTTTATAGGATGTATAGAGTGATCGCTAGGGCAATTTAAACAAATAAATTGTTAATAACTTTTTATTGCATTGACTTACGAAAAAACTATTTACAGATTTTTGTTCTATGACCCAAAAACATAAAAAAACATTAACTTAAGCCATCAACCTCGAAAAAATGCTTAATCGACCTGGCGAACTAAAAGGTCTCCGGCCCCTGCGGCGCCCAATGTATAACGCGACGCCAAAGGGTGATCCCAATTTTTCGCACTTTTTTTCCATATTGTTGAACTTGTTAATTAGGGTTCTGTTCTTACTATCTTCAATAATTTGCTTTGATGCGGAATATCTGCACGAAAGATTTTTTAATTGTTCTTGGTGCATGTGTATCCGTAGTTCTAACAAGTTTATGTCGTTTTCCTTACGCTTGTTATCTTTCGCCAACTTGTCGACTTTCATTTTGTTCCTGTTGTGATTGTACGTAGGCACAACAAAGTAATGAAGGCTCTTGAGTTAGAATATAATTATGCCTTTATTCACGAACAATATAATGTGTAATATAAAAGATTAGGAATGGTTCCGACTCGCTGCGTGTGTCTCGTGGTTCTGACAAGAGACGATCGTATCCGCTCT
>NW_020224364.1:0-1365 GCF_003070985.1 Temnothorax curvispinosus
ATGTGATAATATCGCAATATAACCTAATATTAAGTATGAGATTATACAACCGTGTAAGATATACAATCAAACAGGGAAAAACGCCGTAATCGGTCAGGACTGGATCTTGCTTGTCCTTACTTCTTAAGACTTTTTTACGTACAAAAAGTTTTGGTTGAAACTGCGTTATGCCCGAAAGTAATGACGCGTGGTCTGCCAGGGCAAAAGAATTGTATGTAAAAAGTCATTTAAGAAGTAATATATTATTCGGACAAGCAAGATCCAGTCTTGACCGATTACGGCGTTTTTCGCTGTTTAACCTAATATTATTATTGTAGAACCGCATAATTAAAGCCGCGTATAATGATAATCGTGAAAAGCTTAAGGGGGTACAACACCTTTGAGCATAAACTCTTTTCACGATTTGTTTTAACATATAAGGAATAGAGCAATCGAAAATCGGCTTTAAGGGGTCTTTTTATTATACATTGAAGATGTAAAAAAAAAATTTTTTGTATATAAAATACACTCTGTCAAAAGAGGCCGTGTGCGTCACGGGGGTCCAGCTGGTGTACACGATTTCAGCTGACTGGTATGACCTAGAACAGAAATCCAAAAAAATTCTTAATCTGTGATAGATTGGCTATGTAAGTACGTAGGATTTTTTAAATTGGATTGTTAGTTTTTTTTTGGGAACCAATTTTATACACGATTTTTCAGTGTAAATTTGGACACTTTTGTTCAAATTAGTGTCAATTTCGCAAAAATCAATATTTTTCAAAAATCCTACGTACTTCCATAGCTAATCTATCACAGATTAAGAATTTTTTTGGATTTCTGTTCTAGGTCATACCAGTCAGCCGAAATCATGTACACCAGCTGGATCCCCGTGACGCACACGGCCTCTTTTGACAGGGTGTACAAACATGATTTTATATACAAAAAAAATTTTTGTTACATCTTCAATGTATAATAAAAAGACCCCTTAAAGCCGATTTTTGATTGCTCTATTCCTTATATGTTAAAATAAATCGTGAAAAAGAGGTTACATGCTCAAAGGTGTTATACCCCCTTAAATCATATACATATAACGATAGGGCACAGAGCCGCAACAAAGTGTTCGCGTTAAATTATTTTATAATAGATATTTTCCACATGCCTCAGTGATTGAATTCGTACTATGACACCTTCACGGAATGAAGAAGGTTCCCAGGTTCGAACGCTGGCTGAAGTAATATTTTTCGCAATAATTTCTTTACAGTTATTTAGATGCTTAGCATTAAAATTAAATCGAAATAATTTAATAAGAGAGAGGGAGGAATTTTACTCCAATCACAGCTGTGTTGCAAGTCTGACAATTAGCCGGCGCGCAGTTAATATGGTTGG
>NW_020224365.1:0-2723 GCF_003070985.1 Temnothorax curvispinosus
GCCTGATTCTTCAGAGATTTCCAAGGTATTCCGTCGATAATGTATTTGACCATCTCTTTTTCTGGGATCGGAACCTTATTTCCTTTAATTATTTTATCGTGGCAATAATCACTGAAAGACTCATTTCTCTTCCACACTCGATTCTCAAATAGACGTTTTCTTTCCAGCCTGCTCATTGGCTGATCGAACATCGCGCCCATCTTTTCCAGCAGCCTATCCACTCTCATAGATAAATGCTCGGCCATAGAGGAATACCAATCCGCTGCCTTCCCTCGCAGTTTCGAGCCGACTAATATTTTCGCGGCATTTTCGTCGAGCTCGTACGTATCTCTTAGCAAGTTGACCTGAGTTTTCCATCCCTCAAAGTCATCGCCTGCGCCATTGTACTCGCTGAGGATCTCATAAACGTTTCTGATGCTGAGTGGAGTCCGGGATACCGTAGATAGGCTATTCCTCGGCGACGTCCGCAACATGTCGTTTTCTCGACGCAAGATCGCAATCTCTCTTTGCATTAGATCGCGCTCTCTATCCAATAACTCGGCTTCTCGTCGGCCTATGTTCTCATTCGCCCGTACCGTAACATGCGTGTCATTTCTCGTTTGTCTTGCCTCTTTTTCTTGATCATGTTCCTCATTGTCGTCGTCCTCCGGATGCTGCTGGGCCGCTTCTTTCATCCATGCGCCCGAAGGATCCGCCTGCTGCATTCTGGCAATTAATTCAGCCTTTCGTCCGGTTATAGGCAATTGACGTTGCCGCAGTACCTTTTTTAGTTGTTCTACGGTGAGTGTATCCGGATCCATCTCGAAACTTCTTCGTTATGCGCCCGATTCGATAGTCTCACTCGCGCGCTCGCACCGTCCCGCCGTTCTTTTCTTTCCACGCCCGACGCATGTCTGTTCGTGCCGGTACAATCGGTTATCTTTGTCGCACGGGCGGCGAGCACGTTTTTCTCAGTGCCCGTATCGCTATTGCGCCTTTTCTCGCGCCACGCACTGGACTTTTATTAGCACGCACACAGCAGTGCTAGAGACGGAAAGCTCTTCGCGTGATCGCCCGCACACAGCCGAAACGAAATCGACGCGACTTACCGCCCCTCTCTTTTGTCCACCGTACTGGACTTTTCCTAGCACGCACACAGCAGTGCTAACGACGGACTTACTATCCCACTTCTGAATTTGTAGGCTGCCGAGTTTACTTGAAACGTATTCTTTATTGGTTATACGCTTTACAAATTAAGAGCTTCCGAGATTGCGATCCGTCGCGTGCCGCTATAACGCTCGCTCTGCCGGGCCCGCACGCCGCCCTACCACACCTGCCTACGCTGGGCTACGCGCGTAACAAATAGGGCCCCGCGTGTAATACGCGTGCTACATAAGCAGTAGTATCTTTACCTCGAAAAAAAAAAAACAAAGTAGTAGTATTATCATACCTCGAAAAAACCTAAGTAACAAGTGGTAGACGTAATATTTGTATCTCGAAAAATCTCGAAAAAACCTAAGCAGTAGTATCTTTACCTCGAAAAAAAAATAGTAGTATTATCATACCTCGAAAAAACCCAAGTAACAAGTGGTAGATGTAATCTTTGTATCTCGAAAAATCTCGAAAAAACCTAAACAGTAGTATTTTTATTTTTAAAAAATTATAACTCAAGTGATACACATCACAAAATTACGTTACCTTATCAAAAATGAGTCGTGCTTCAAGTGATCTATTACAATTACAAAAAAGAAATGATATCTCTTTTTAAATTACAGCGCCAATTACAGAGAGAACATACACTGAGATAAAAAATTTGTCAATCTCAAGAAATATTTAGTCCGGTACGTTCAACTAAACATTTTAGTTAGTTAACTAAACATTAGTTGAATTAATTAATTCTTGATTAAGAATACGAAATAAATTGTTGAAACAACTAATATTTAGTTAACTAAAATGTTTAGTTGAACGTATCAAACTAAATATTTCTTGGGATTAACAATTTTTTTTCTCAGTGTATTTTTCGAGATACAAAGATTACGTCTACCACTTGTTACTTAGGTTTTTTCGAGGTCAAGAATTACAGAGGTAACAATACAAAATACAAATATTTTATTAAAATATTTAAACCCAACAAGGGGTTTAAATATTTACAAGGTATTTAAATACAAAGTTTATATATGTATTTTAAAAGATTTAATCGCATCGCAAAGAATTACAGAGGTAACAGTACAAATTTAAAATATTTTATTATAATACATAAATTTTTTTTGTCAAAAAACTTGGCGCTGCTAGAGAGAAAAAGAGAGAGAGAGAGAGAGAGAGAGAGAGAGAGAGAAACTTTTTACAATTGTAAATATTACTTATATTTTATACTTATTCTATACTTAATTCTAATCGCTTTAAAATCTAAACATTATTCACCGTCACACACACACACACACACACACACACACACACACACACACACACACACACACACACACATACACACACACACACACGCACACGCACACGCGCACGCACACGCGCACACGCGCACACGCGCACACACACACACACGGACATTTTAAATGAAAGTGATTTTTCGACGTTTTAAAACATATTCTAAACACTTTGCCAAAGATACCTAAAAAAAATTTTTTTCATGAAAACAAAGTTTCTACCGGGCGTTTCGGCTCGGGCGCAACAATATTAAGAAAATATTCTTTGCTGAAGAAAATTGTTACTTAAACAAAATAAAATAA
>NW_020224366.1:0-1892 GCF_003070985.1 Temnothorax curvispinosus
TGGCCTCTTGCCTACAACAGCTGGCGGCTGCAAGGTTAGGTTAGGTTGTAACCGGACGGTACTACAGGATGCACGAATCAACGCTACGTGTCCTTAGAAATTAACGGTCGCCACTCGGTTTGCCCTAATTCTACCGAGAAGGTAAGTATTTTTGATATGAACGACGATCTGGTTCCTCAATTTGTTGAAATAAATCAAGTACGTGTCCGATAATTCCCTAATTCCTTCTAAAATTTTAGATTCCTGCCAGGTGGTCTCCATCTGGGTCGTCTCCTCTCGGATATGCGCTATCAATCATCGGCCTGTGTCAACGTGGAGCCAAAATGGCGCGACACACGCTCAATCCGCTAAGTCCCGACCTCAAGAGCTCAACAGACCCACTAATTCTCGTTTATTTTCAGGTTTTCTTTACACGGTCCTCATCCCCATCGTTGATGCCCAGGATCACCGCTGCCACCGCCGTCCAAGGTCACCGCATATAGAAGATACCGCGTCACCCCGAGAACTGTCGCCGGAACTACGATTAATGTCGTTTCTTTTTAGATTTTCGCTACGCGGTCCTCATCCAGGACCTCCCCCAAAGCAGACCCGATGATAATTAACAATCCGGATGGACTCCTTCGCAAGATGGCGCGACACTCCGCTTGGTCAGGTAAGTTTCGGGTGAAAAATCGTTAACAACGTATTTAATATTACAAATGATTCTTCCATTTATTGCTTGTCGTCAATACACACAAGTGGTTGTTCACAATTTGTTGTTCCCGCACAAGATGGCGGTCGCACGTCTCGCAAAGTGCGCGGTGTTCGTTTTCGGTACGTTCCAACCTTTCGCCTTTCGTATCGGCGACGAGTAACGCGTTTCGCGGGCGTTGCCGGTTGTTACGAGCGCTGTGATACGGTAAATTCGCAATCCGGAATGTAACCGCAATTACTCTAACGATACTCCGTGATATACGCGCGAGACAGAAGTTGTCCGTGCCAGCGTTCCCGACAGACTGCCTCGAGCCTCTCTCCTCGCTCTGGCTCCCTACCTACGGTGCTTGTTGCCCCCACCATCGGGTATTTGGTCGCTTTCTCCTCGCGGTAATTTTCCACTCGCCGCGTTAACAATGGTTGTTTACGACTTTCGGGCCGACAGGTGTGCGCCAGATGTTCGCCGCTACGCAGTTACAATACATGTTGCCCGCTCCCCGCAGTGCCCTAGGTCCGCGGTGGAAATTTCCATTTGGAGTACCATCTACTCGACGTCCCGAGACGGACCCCGAGTAGTGGTTTTTCAACTCCCGCATTTATCGACTTACGACGGCGCCGACCCTCGCGCACGCCTTCTCCTTTGTCCCTTTACACGACCCCGGGTCGACTTCTCGACGAAGATGTCTGCGTCGCGATCGCGACCTCCGCCGTTGACGGCGACCCCCTGGTCCCGCTTCGGCGGACCCTCTTAGCCCGACTCCGGGCTCACTTCCCGTGGACGACGTCCGGTCCTCGAGTTCCGGCGACATGTCGCCGTATCTCGCGTCCGGGCGATCGTACGCCGGCGGCGACCCGTTCCCTGATCGTACCGGGTCCCACTTAACGTGACCCGCCGGTCTTTTCCCGCGGATGACGCTCGTCTATTTATCTGACCTCCCGGTGGTCGCATCGCGTTGTTCCTTCGGGCCTGCCGACCCCTCCTGACACCTATTTCGCACTTGGTACACCTCCTCCCACGGCTCTTCCCCGCGGAAGATGTCCAGGTCGCGAGATGGCGGACGGTCCTGTAACTTCGTCGCCGGCCGATGGATTTTGCCGGCGACCGGATATGGACGTTCGGGGTGACACCCCCGTTAGTCAGGGATGCCTTTTCCCCGGGGATGACTCACCTGGGGCGAGTTCCCGGACGGTCCGCCATT
>NW_020224367.1:0-7282 GCF_003070985.1 Temnothorax curvispinosus
GAATGACTTTTGTAACGTAAATGTGACCATCAAACGTTATGTATCGCATTAAAGTCGCTGTTTTACAGCGGTGCCTCATCATTTCTCGATACTGCGATCTTTATTGCGCTTGCAGATGCTCTCTTAAACCACGCGTAGCAGCTTTCCTCCTCAAATGGCGGACGGACGAACGTTTTTCTCCTACCTAACGCAGGCACATAATATACACAGGTGCCCGCAGGTCAGATTGATGTACACGCTGAGTCTCCCACGCGGACTATGCATACACGAATGAACGGTGGATACGCACTACTGCTTGCCGCTCTACAGGGTGCCCCGAGTACAAGCGTTCGGATTCTAACAGATGATAAAGAAATTACATCGATAAAACAAACGCAGCATCAACTTCATATCGACTTTTTACGCGCGTATATGATACTTTTGTATAATCTATCATTTTTTTCTTATATCTTCAGCCTAATCTATTCTTGTCGGATTTATTTTGTTATTATCGTAAATTTAATATAGTAATTCTCGCGCCCGTTTACTGTCAAAATTCCTTTTGAACATCCTTTTGAAACAAGAAAAAGCTTGCATCTCTAAAAACAACACTTTCACGTCGTGACATTTATTTGTAAAACAAGAGAAAAAATTTGTAAAAAAAACTACTTACGTCTTGAAAAAAGAGATAAAACGAATCAGGTAAATACATGATGAGGAAGTAGTACCCTTCATTTAAGTAGATAAGATTGTATACCTCGAGAACACATCCGGAACATAATGCGTGAGCGCGAGAACGGTGAATACCTTAAGTACTTTTTACGAGGACAATTTGCTGACGAAAACAAAGGAACACGCGCCTTCGTCACCTGTTCGAATCACTGCGCTTCTATCCGCGTCACCCTGTAGACCGCGTGCAAAGCTCTGACACGCACACACGCGCGCCCGTTTGCTCGGTACGCACGCCATTGTCCCTGGCAGTCTGTAATTTACTAACTACGCATCTATTGTGCATCGCCACTCTGTTTGCTGCAACACCTTGCTCTGCCTTTCTCTACACCGCGTGGCCCTTCCTCCGCCCATTTGTCCCTTCTGAACCTATTCCAACCGGAGAGACAATGCTTCTAATGCGCTTCCTGCTTGTATCTCAAATTCCAAGTTCTACCTTCCTTTCTCTCTTTATTTCTTCGACGTAATAATTTTTTTTCGCACATAACACTCTCTTGCGTGACAAACTCTAAATCTCAACACGCTTGCTGAAAAAAAGGGTAAAAGGTAAATAACCCATCTTCTCTGAGAAGTTTCTCGTCTCTTACAATGTATAACTATTTCTACAATTAACTTGCCTTCGATTTTTTTATCATGTTGATTGATCTACTCACCTTGATAAAACGTTTGGCCTTGGTCAAAAGGCCCAACGTGGTGTGCCTCGAGGTCTCAGGCCCGAGTGGCACTAGCAGCTTCAGCTTCTCGAGACAAGTCCTGAGGTGGGCTCTCCTGCAACAGAAAAAAAAACGCTATAGTGACCAACTGTAACATCTTGTATCTTTTGCGTATTAATTATTAAATTATTTTTATTAACATTGACGCTAATTGTAAGATTAAACTGCACTTTCGTCCTCTGTCATTCTTAGCCAGTTATTATTAAAAATATCTTACAGAACGTAAGAATTATTATCTTAGGACGATGTCTTACTTATCGTGGAAAAGTGGCCCGAAAAGATATCTATTTTCGGACGCGCAGACACGCACAGTCACGAGGATACGTGGATACCGCATGTGCCGAACACGTGCCATTAGCGGCATTTAATTATAAGTTTACGATCGCTTTATAGTCACCATCCTGGAGAATAGAGACCGCGACGACGGATAATGGAAGAACGAGACCGCGGAAATTTCGAATTAAGGTGGATTCACACAGAAACACATAAAAATAAAGTATCAAAATGAGAGAGGTAGATAAGAAGAAATTTAGAAAATGGACGATAAGGGAAACTCGTCGCTTTCGAAAGTAGATTGCAGAACATTTGATCTCCTTTTCCTTGCCATCGGATATCTTGTCGGGAAAGATTTTTCTTGTGATATGTGTGAAAAGAGCTTAACTAAAACCCATCCAGAAACAGGATGACGCGTTTACACGTACATTATACGAGAAACAATAAGCCCGCTCTGGCTTAATGACGTCATCAAACGGTATTATGCTCCGCGAGCTGCGGAGTGGACGTGTTTCAGTCGTAAATAGACGCGTTTCTGTCTACATGCCCTTACGTCTATATCTCCGTCTGTACTCGACATCTATACAGGATACGTCTGTCACGCCGATTGTGCTTTCATCACCATCTTTAGGGCATAATTTCCCTTCGATGAGAATATTAAGGTCAATCATCGATTAACGCTTTCAGATCAACGTTACATATTCTTGTAATTAAAATAAAAATTCAAAGTAAAATCCTAAACAAAATTTCAGTAGTTTTTGTTTCATCTTGTACTTTCATTGGAAAAGCCCTCAAAAGTCACGGGGGATTAAAATGTCACGAATAAATTTCTTCCTGTAAATATCGTTCTCGAAGAGCACCGCATATGATTCCCGACATTCCCGATCGACAACATTTTTGCCGTGACAGACAAAGGACAACGAGGAGAAGAGAAGTTGAGAAGCGGTCCTTCAATCAATGGCAGCGTGTGACAGCGACATTATGAAATTCCTTTACCGGTGGGGGTTGCCCTGATGAATAAATACTTCGCGCGGAATTCTCGCGCGTCGGAGTCGTCGGGGTAGTTCGGCAAAGACGCGGTTACGGCAGACCCCCCTTCCCCCCCGTGCGGATCCGGGAGTACGTACGCGGGAGATTGCCCTCAAAGGGAAAATGCCTTGGGATGCAACGAGCGGCAACAGTCGAATATTGGTCGATAATTCGCCTAGCGGAGTCGCCGAGAGCAAAGCGAGCAATTCGTCCTTCTGCTCGTCCCCCGTTTTCTATTCCGCGATTTCGAGAGATATTGTCCCCTTCGTCTTTTAATAAATCGAGGATTTGAGACTGCGCTGAAATTTAAGCAGTTTGCCCGATTTATTTCCCGCGAAATGGAACCAGCTGCGCTTGAGGTGGCTGCTTGTATAAAGCGCGAACAACGTTGCGTTGCGTAGCCAAGCCTGGCGGGAGCAATGGCCGGCCATGAGTTAGATCGCTTTAACAGCCGCCTGTAAACAGCCTCGTAACTTTACTTCTCCTCCCGCTCTGATATCTGCTCCCCCTCCCCTTCCCTTCCCTCCCCCTTGCCATTGTCTATCCGTCCATCCCGCTACCCGCTACATTGCTGCATCACCACCCCCCTTGTTGCATATTCGTCTCTCGTCCTCCATCTTTCTTTATCCCCGTACTTTGTCTTTACTCTTTCTCTCTCTTTCTCGCTTTTTCCTTTCTATTCTATTTTTGTCTCCACCTTGCTCTATTACACAATTAATTATTAATGCTATAACTTCTCTATAATTATATATGCTACCGTGTTGATTCAAATGACATTGTGTCTACACAATACCACTTATTGCGACATTGAATCGTGAATGCAACTTTTATTTTAAGAATTTTGTATAATTGACTAATCTTTATTAACCTAGCGTTTTCATTAATAATATAATCTCTATTATTCTAACGTTTTTATCGTTAAAAATCACATTGTTTTTTTATCTGTCGCGTAATTATATGCTAATTAATTTTTAATTCTCTAATCTAGCTCCCTCAATCGCCTATTTATTGCTCTTACAGGCAATTAATGTTGAAGCCTAAATTAAGGATGATAACTTGTCACTTGTATTCTACTAAAAAGTATGTTCTGATTCCAAACAAAAGAGGGTTATCGACAAATATTAAACGGTTCTGGATATGTTGAAACAAAATTAATTAAGTGCGAAATAGCAAAAGCGAATTTATTGCTCGTAAAATAAAATTAAAGAGTAATCAAAAACACGCGAACAAAGCTGTATAGGCAAATTACAAAAAAACAATCAATGCCGTGCTCCATTATTCATTACCCATTACGACAAGAGCGAATTAAAGCCAAATTTTCTCAACTCCAATTTCCGATAGACTTAAGTCTATAATTAACATCAATCGGTTAATTCCAATCGGTCTTTTATTAAATAACTATATTGATCGACGGAATTTTCTCCGACTTTCTCTCATTTTTAGTAAAATTAGTATCCTTGATTAATCGGGCATTAAGCTCGAAGGAAGGGGCAGCCATTCAGGGAAATCGAGCTTTCGTTTGAGGGGAGGGATTCGGGGATAGTTTAGCAATTCATTAGGACGGACACTCGAGAGTCGAGACTTAGGCGAACTTGGACTTCCTTCAACTGGCGTTCGTTCTATAGAGAGGTCGGATAGAGAGCGAGAGAGAGAAGAGCAGAGGCATTACTGCAAAATACCGTTTGTAGACACAAGCGAAATGGGTCTGGCTTAATTAAACTGTACGCAGCTTCCCAAAACGGGATTCCATTTAAAGTTGAGCTTTACCTCTGATCTCCACAAGCTCCTTTTCGCGGAAGGTCTTTTTTCGTCTCTCATCTTTGACCCTCAGTCAATCGCGCCAGGGTTATAATAATTTCAACCATGGCAAACTCAACGTGAGGTAAATATTTGATGATTTGAACAAAATTAATAAAATTATTATTTCTGAATTACATTTTTGTGTAGCTCAATTTTTAATCGGTTACGTAAAAGTAGTAATAATCTCAGTCATTTTAAAAGAGCATGAATTAGTTTAGTTTAGTTTAGAAAATCAGATGTTACGCATCATAAAGTGACATAAAATCTTTTACAAAAATACATTTTAAAACTTCTACGAAACGTTTATCATTTTTCAAAATAAAATATAAAGAAAAATGTGAGAGATTCTGCTGTTTTATTAACCATAATATTATTATACATTACAAAAATATTTCATAATATATGTTTTAAAATGAGATTATATCACAAGGTGAGAAAAATATTAGCATACAAAATTTCAGTGTGCGAAAGTCTCAATATAAATTGTATGGGGCAGCCGGTATAGCTGAATACACGCGCTCACGTGGGTATTCACCGGCACGTGTAGATGCGTACGGACAGCTGTGTAATGCTGGTTTCGCTTAATTAAGCTGTTTCTAGCTGTGTCGAAATCCTTAGTGAGCGACAAAGGCGAGTCCACAGTGTCCGCACGTGCCTTCATTAGGACCCCCCCAATTCGGAGTAGCAAGTCCTGAGACTAGCTTGATCGTGTGTCCAAGGGATTTAGAGGTAAATGCGTCTCCGCCTCGGTATTGGGAAACGTGCTTTATCCGTTTCCTGTGTTCCTTCTTCTTAAAAAAGAAAAAATCCGAAACTGAAAATTTACGCGTGATTGTGCGAAACACTCTGATTCTGCCACATCGAGCTAACAACACTACGTCTATCGAGCGAGAAAAAAAATCGAAGATCGACCAAAAAAATGGCGTACACTCAAACAGAAGCGCTGGCCGATTGCCATCTTATTTTTAAAGTCGATGGCACAGAAGAGCGTTATTCTTCTGCTTCCCTTTCGCCCATTGCAGCCCCTCTTTCTCACTGTATATCCGCGGTTTCAGATCACATCTCCCTCGGCAACTTGATCTTGACCTTTCGCACCCGCACGTGATTGCGCCAACTATTTCTCCTCGTATCTTTCTCCCTCTCTTACTTTCTGCCTCTCCCCCTTCTGTTTCTCTACATCTATTTGCTTCGCCACTTTGCTTTATATCTCCCTCGTCTCTATGTAAAAGTTACGTCGCTCGGGACGTAATCGAAATTAATTTTCCGCCAGAGTTATCTTGCTGAAATGCCTATAACGGCATTTTTTGTGCTAGTATCTGTAAGATTTTCAATTCAATTTCTTATATATTACATATTCACGTCCCTTCTTCAAGCTTTCCGCTCCGAAAAACTTCGAATAGAAAAAAAAAACTCGAGCATTGGCTGACGAGTCGTTTCGCTTTTTCCGAGGGCGAGGGGGTAAAACTTCGTCGATCGTAAAATTTGAAGTCTCCCAGGAAGTTCTCTCTTCTCTCCCTTCGCCCTCGTCCTATCTCAATAAAACTTTCATCGCGCTTTAAAGTCTCGTTTAGGATCCATCGAACGGACAGCGAACCAGAAAACTTCCCTACGACGTTGTATTCCAAATATAGTTCAACCCTTTGGTCCTCATAATACGTTTCTTTCATTTCGAACGTCGGAGATGCGAGCAAGCGCGCAGTTAAAAAGCTGATAGCTTTGAAAATGATACCTTTGAAAAGTAAGAATTTAACAGCCCACAAGTGCGAGAAGGGTACATGTGCGTAGCGAGAAGTGTCCGAATTTTGAAACAAAACGCTCATCCGCTTTATTCACATTCGTTGCGCAGTCACACGGTTTCTCGCCGATGATAAAATCGCGCGGTTATCACCGGGATCCTTCATGACTTATTCAACGCATGACTCGAGCGTAAAGCTTTTCTCGTCTCCCACCCCGTCGACTGTACCCTCGATCCGAAATCTTTCTCTTCTTAATACGGCATGGAATAAGTAGAGATAGAAATACAAGTAATCCGAGATTGTCTTCGCGTTAGATTCGTGCAGAAGTAAGAGAGGCTTCAAAATAATTTCTCATCAAACAAAATTATCACCTTTGGATTTACCGTACCTTTACTAACGTAGAAAGAAATTTCTCTTTTTAAAATCTCTTTCTAAAACCCTCTAAAGTATTAAATTAAATATTTAAAGCAGAATTTGATGAAAAAGAGAACGATAAAAAGTTTTTCGTTAGCTTAATATGAAATATTATAAAATATTAACAACAAAAAAAAGGGCATATACCGCAATGATAATAAAAAATCTAGTAAAAAGTATAACTCACGTCAAACGGCTATTCATACATCTACGGACACTATTCTCCTAGCTTAGGTCAGGTCAGGTAAGAGGGACAAAAGTGCACGACCATCACGAGTTATGATTACGAGCTGCACGCCGCGATGAGAACGATTAGAACCTCGTGAACATTATCTGTCATTACAGACACAATGAGGTTACATATACTTTTCCGATTTCTCCATTAACGCTTCCTAGATTCGCTATTCGCTTCAAACATGCGAATACTTATGTCGAAAAGCAGACAGAAACAACTATATGATATACAAAAGCTACGGAAACGGTTAGAAGCTGACCACATTGTTGCGTCGTCGCTGCGACATTAAACTTGAGGCAAACAAACGGGTTTGTCATATCTTCCTTTTCTCTCTCTCTCTCTCTCTCTCTCTCTCTCTCTCTCTCTCTCTCTCT
>NW_020224368.1:0-2938 GCF_003070985.1 Temnothorax curvispinosus
CGCAACATGACCATAGGTCCCGGGGGCTTTTTGCTTTAAGGACAAAGCAATACGCCGCCCCCGTGGACACTGGGCCGTCCCGGGGGGTTTCGCTCTGAGCGTTTTCTAGGTGAGAGTCATAGTTGCTCGTTCACAAGGGGACGCAGCCTGTCGTTTGCGCCCCAAGTCTGCCCCACCTCCACGATGGTGTCCGCTGGGTACCCGGCTTGCCGGGGAGCTAACGGGGTTCAGGCGACTCGGGAGCATGCCCTGGGCTCTCGGCCGGTCTCGACCGGCGCCAGCGGGTTCATTCCCGTCAGGGCAACAGCGGGAGCATGCCCTGGGCTCTCGGCCAGTCTCGACTGGTGCCAGCGGGTTTCATTCCCGTCAGGGCAATAACGGGAGCATACCCTGGGCTCTCGGCCGGGATACCGGTGCCAGCGGGTTTCATTCCCGTCAGGGCAACACAGCTGGCTGTGGGCTGGCAACCCCTGTCGGCTTACTGGTAAACGCTGGCAAAAATCAAGACGAAGCCTCGGACGACGGGGAACATGGCCCCATTCCCCTGGAGCACGGCCAGGGGGCTATTCGAAGACAACCAAGGCAAGAAATACAGGTCTGTGAATTATCGCTCCCCTTCAGTCGAAGGAGATGCGAAAATTGCGCCGCAATTGGAGCGGGCGAGTATATGGCTCTCACTGTCAAAGATGAGGCCCGGCATATAGAGGAAGCGCACCCTCACCTGAGCATCAGGTACAAATGCGAACAATGTGGCAAGTCATACGCGTCGTATCAGGCGGCAGCATGCCACCTTCCAAAATGCCCAGCAGCCAGGGCAGGTGATGGGCAGCGAACCGTAGAGCAGGGCCGGTTCGTCTGCCCGGACTGTGACAGGAATTTCACCACACAACGAGGCCTGTCACAGCATCAGAGGCTGGTACACCCAGTGGCAAGAAACCGAGTGAGATCGGAGCAAGCTGCTCCAAAGGTGATGGAGCCAAGGAGAGGTAGAGTTTTCTCTGCCGAAGATGTGAGTAGAATGCTCGAGCTCGAGGTAGAGCTCAAGGATGAGACGAATATAGCAAAGGCTATGGCCTTGCTTATGCCGGAGAAAACCCTGAAACAAATAAGGGACAAAAGGAGTGAGACGTGCTATAAAAGGTGGAAAGAGCAGCGCCTCGAGAGTCAAGAACCCCTCAGCGAGGAGGACCGACAAGCGGATGGTGCACCGCTAGAGGTCGATGATGTCTTTGTAGATCCGGAGGAGACCGAGGATGTCTTCTTAGATGCGGAGGAGATACCGTGCGATATATATAGCTTTGACGAATCAACGTCAACTGCACACTGGAGGCAAGCCTGCATTGAGGCGGTGCTTAAGGAGCTCAAGAGTAGTGAGCCCAAGGAATCGCTGGAGTTACAATAACACATTATCCAGCTCCTGACGGCAAAAAGTGATGGTCAGGCAATAACGCAAGAGGAGGTAGACGCAGCCTATGAGCTGGCGATCAGTTTGTTCCGTGCTCCGGAGTCGGGGAAAACAGGCGGCAATTCCCAAAGACATCGGAGTCGGAGGAAAGAATTTTCGGAAAGAAGTGAACGCAAAGCCCGAGCTTATGCTCGTACACAAGAATTGTATAGGAACAATCCCGCTATCCTCGCTAAGAGGGTAAGAGAGGGTATGGATGTCCAGACGCTGGATACAGGTGTTTCAGTAAGTCCAACAGTTGAGAGCGTCAAGAAGCTCTACGAAGAGCTATGGGGAAGCCCGGGTCGATGTGATATTGGCCGGGAAGAGCGAGAGGCCACGGTGCCGTATAATCCAGCAGAGATTCTGCATCCTATCTCCAAGGAGGAGATTTTGAAGCGTTTCAAGGCTACACGGCTGAGGGTGGCAGCCGGGCCTGACGGACTCCGCAAGGGAGATCTGATGAGAAACGAGGGAGGCTATATCCTCCACGCAATTTTTAATGTAATCATGCTGGCATTGAAACAACCAAGCGCGTGGCGCTGCAATAGAACAACACTATTGCTTAAAGAGGGGAAGGACCCCTCAGTAGCGGCTAATTACAGGCCGATTACTATCTCCTCAATATTAAGCAGATCGTATTGGGGTATCATGGATCAGCGTCTAAGGAAAGTGGTTCACCTGAATGCACGGCAAAAAGGCTTTGTGCCGGAGATGGGATGTTATAATAACATCAACTTGCTGAACGAAGTTCTCGCACTAGCAAAAAAAGATAAAGGAATTGTAGCCACTCAGGTGGACATAGCCAAGGTGTTTGATAGCCCCCCGCACCCTGTTATCAGGTACGCCTTACTCGGAAAAGGGCTGCCGGAGGAGGTGGTGGCATTGATAATGGACTCGTATAAAGGAGCCAAAACCATCATAAAATGTCGCGACGAAACGTTCGACATTGAATTGAGAAGAGGAGTCAAGCAAGGAGACCCTCTGTCTCCGCTTATTTTCAACGTCTGCATGGATTTGATTATAGACAGACTTGAAAGAATGGAAGGCTTCCAAATCAAGGACGGCCTGAGTATGTCGTGCCTGGCTTTTGCCGACGATATAATACTCATTGCAAACACTAGAGAAGCGGCGAGTCGGCTTATGGATGAGCTCGTCGGCTTCCTTTCACGATGGGGAATGGCACTATCAATTGGGAAGTGCGTTGCTTTTGGTATTGTTACCACCAAGACTAATTGGTATATGGTGGATCCAGAAATACACAGCAATGGCGAGATGATCGCCTATTGCGACCCTGCTCAGTCACTGCAATACCTAGGCATTCAGGTTACTCCGTGGGAAGGAGTAGTTACTAAGCACGCAATTGCGCGGCTAAGGGACACGCTCCCAAGAATTAAAAAGCTACCCCTGAAGCCACATCAGAAAGTTGAACTTTTGGCGCGGTATATTTTGCCGCACTTCTTGTATGCCTTCACCGCGGGCACAGTAAATGCC